>NC_056729.1:1871224045-1871289045 GCF_019279795.1 Protopterus annectens | reverse complement strand
TTTCAGGCAGGGGCTCTATTTCACATGAATTGGGAGCTTGTTCCAGAGAAGTTGCAGTCTCTGGCAGATATATCTATCTCTCCAGCATGACCTGTTCATGTCAGAGGCTAATTTAAGATCCCTGGAGCAAGTGACCCTCATGCAGTTTGATTTACGAATGAATAGCATTTCCATCAAGGCCTGGTCAGTGACTGCCCTTTATGCAGGCATACGTCACCCCTTAGCAACCTGTAGGAAACAGAATACAGGGGCAGCGCTTTCAGTCCTTCCACAAAAGGCTTGTTTTGTGTACCCTGTAATTTCTTGATGGGAAACTTTTGAGGTCTGTCCAGTTGTTGCAGGTGTCTGGTGAGGTACATGCAAAAAGGAGCATTGTACTCAATTACTGGTCTGATGAAGGCCAGTTATAGATGAATTATATCATACTTAGATCTAAATGTGATGTGTAATGGTTAAAAGTCTTTGCCTTACAGATACAAGGTGCAGGGTTTGATTCTGACTATTGGTTGTTGGCTAAGCTTGTAATAACTGCAGACTGGTGGTTTAGTATAAATCTTAGACTACATTTAAGTAATATAAACAGGTTCTCAACTGCTGATAAAGACTCTTAATTATTTTTTGAAAGACCAGTTGTCACAATGGTTAAGATATTTCCCTCCCCTGCACAAGATGCAAGGTCTGATCCTCATCTCTGGTAAGAGTTTCATTGATTGAAGAGATATCTTTTTTTACTGAGGATAGCATCCACAACCCTCCTGGACATGGGCAGTTATCACTGAATGCAAACTTGGGTATTGACTAGTACCTCTACGATATTACATTGGGTTGAAACGGCTGCCTAGCCATTAAAATGACCTCTGGGGCAACAGCCTAGCAATCTCCTATGATCCTGTGATAAGATGTGCCACATAGAAGGTTTTCCTTACTACTGTGGATACATGGTGATCAAAGTTCAGGTTTCTATCAACCTGAGTACCCAGATCATATATCACTGGGTCTACACTTAGGTGGGGGTGCTGTCTCCAATGTAATTAGCATTTAGCATTTAGCTTTAATTTGTGGTTTTGACACCAGTCATTTTTCTGTGTTAACCCTGTCTGCAGTATATTAACATTGTTGGGGGACTCACTGACTTCTCCCAATTTATAATAGTCAGTGAATTTTGTCAGCCACGGGCTATCCGAGTTTGTCTGGACTTCTGAGAAATAAGTATTGAAGAGTAAGGTGCCCAGCACAGAACCCTGTGGTATGCCACTGGTGACCCACTTTCACATGTTTTCAATGTTTTTCTGCTACTTCAATATTATAATATTTGCACAATCCCCAAAGCAACAGTTTTGCCACATTATTATGTGTTTCAGTATACAATCCTTCTACCATTAGTATGTCAAAACCAGTAACAAGACGTGCAACTGTTTCCAATTCTCTTTTACAAAATCTACATTTTTTTCTGTTTCACCTACATTTTCAATGGACTTTGTAAACCAATGTGTATGTGGTGTACTGTCCTGGGCCTATAATATTAACCTTTCACCTTTTGGTTTAAATTCACCTCTCCTTAATCATTCCTGCATTTGATCCTAATCAACATAAGTTTGTTCCAGGAGTTTTATGTACTTGCAAATATACTTATGGGTTGTCCACATTTCTTGCCTTCTCATCTGATCCTTCACCTTATATTCTTTCTTTTCTTTTTTGGCACATTCAGTTGCTGCCTGATTTTTATTTAATTCTGGTTTGATTTCCATTCCTGCTTGACACCCATATGCTTCTGCCAGACTAAGCAGGGAAGTTGTCTTACACTTATTCTGCTCATGTTTTAAAACTTTCACTACATTTGCATCGTGAGGTCAGCAGATATGGATGCAGTCCTACAATGAAGAATTCTTCACACGGTGCTCTCTGTAGTTTATATTGGTATATCTGTGCTGGATATGTAAAATGATTTGCCTGAAACTAGAATGCCTAAAACAAAAAGTTGGAGCATGAGAGATGCCAGAGTTATACAAGTGAGGTCAAGGTCAACAGTTATAGCAGTTGCAAGTCAGTTAAGCATTAAGAAGGCATTTCTGCTGCAAACAAGAGTGTCCATGAGAATATGGAATCTGCCCACTCACCGACCACTACATAAGCATGCCGCAAGACTGCACAATTAGATGGAAAATGAAATACGCACTATTCACTTTCTTCAAGGTTGTACAAACTCATTGGAGTATTTAATTTATTTACAGTGAGGTTTGTTCACTTGCAGTAGTAATTGTCAGCTACAGCAGGTGATATCAGTTTGACTGTCACTAAATGAATTTGACACTATATGTTTGATCGCATATATGTTTGAGGAATTTAATTTCTGGATCAATCGGCACCTGCCTTGTATAAAGTAACCAGCTGTGTGTTTAGGAATGGATAATTGAATTACCACAACATCTGTCAGTAAGCCACAGTAGCTATGATCTTCAGCAAATGGATTACCACCATACCTCTCAACTGTGCAGATTTTCGCAGCATGTCCAGATTTTTGTCTCATATATTTTGTGTGTTCCTCCTAAAATCTGCACCTTTCTGGCATATAGCTGAGGAGTGAAGTCATTGTTTGTCTTTTTGGCTTTTCCCGGTAATGGGTCGCCACAGCGGAACTCCGGTCCGCTAATGATTGGCAGTCAATTTTTATGGTGTCGAGTTGCCAGCCTGATGCTCAACCTTCAGTGAAGGCCCGCCCATTCACGCATGTCTTTCGGAGGCCACTCGACCGCGGGGAGGACATGCAGACTCCACACAGAAAGCACTCCCTGCACACTAGCTGAGAATCGAACAGGAGAACCTCTTACTGTGAGGCAACAACACAACCGCTGTACCAATGCGGCTATTGAGGAGTGAAGTCATTAAATAATGAAAAATGTTTGCGTTTAAGACTCCACATCCTTCAGGACATTCATGCTAATGCAAAACATATTATTCTGTCAGCTTTCTAAGTTTGTAAGAGCAATATTTAAAATCTGTCCCCCCATAATTTTAGGCTTTGTCCAGATTTTTTTCTCTAAGAGGTTGAGCGGTATGATTACCACACAAAAGAGCTAGCCCCCTTTCCTTTCCTTTCATTTTGAATCCATTTGGAAAACCTTCCACATCTATTCTTTACTATTTGTCTTCATTTTTTATGAATACCCCTTTTTGTTTTATTTATAACTTTCCTTCTTTCACCCTTCATATTTTTAAACTATGCCACACACCAAAATATAAAATCTACAATTGAAACTTTGCTGCTGCTTTTGGAAAACAAGTCTTTGGGATACTTGTTTCACTATGTGACAGTCCAGTGCAGTTCAATGATATTTCCACACAAAACCAGAACATTACAGTTGCAGTTGCGTAGTAGTAAAGATTGATCAGGACGGTATTAAACAAGTATGTAGCTGACAGTCCTGCACCAGAAAATCTCACCTAAAGCCTTGGCTGTAGGCTTAATAGCCTATCTACAGGCTACCTTTTATTTTATACTATGATTATCATTATGTTGGTTAAGCCACGGTGGTGCAGCAGTAATGTTGTCGCCTCACAGCAAGAGGTTCTCCCGTTCGATTCTCAGCTGGAGCACTTTCTGTGTGGAGTCTGCATGTCCTCCCCGCGGTTGAGTGGCGTTTGAAAGACATGCGTGAATGGGCATGCCTTCGTTGAAGGTTGGGCATCAGGCTGACACCTTGGCACCATAAAATCTACTGCCAATCATTAGTGGACTGGAGTTCTGCTGTGGCGACCCCTAACAGGGAAAAGCCGAAAGAAGAGCATTAACATTGTATTGGTTACTTCTCAGAAGTACATATAAATGCTTTCACAACAAACTGATAATTTACAGGGTGTACAACCAATTTTTACTTACTCCATGGATTGCAATAAGGATTCTTCCTTCTTTTTTAAATTTGGCATTTGATTAGGCACACCCATAACTGCGGTGGTGGTGCTGCGGTAGCGTTGTCGCCTCACAGTTAGATGTTGCCCATTCGATTCTCAGTTAGAGCGTCTTCTGTGTGGCGACATGTGTGAATGGGCATTCCTTCGTTGAAGGTTGTCTGTTAGGCCCGGCAATCCAGCACGTAAAACTCTACTGCAAATCATTAGCGAACCGGAGTTCCGCTGTGGCGACCCCTAACCGGGAAAAGCCAAAAGACACAGACAAAGATTAGGCACATCCATGAAGGTTCGTTTGCTTCCTCCTTTGCATACACCTAGTTGGGAAGTGTACAAGACATTTCTTAGAACTGCAGTCACATTTGTTATGTTGTTAATCTTGGAAAATGTCCATAACTGGATGTGTTACATAAACATAAACATCAGGGTTATCCTGCGCAGCGTTGCTTGATTTGGGAGGTGGGCACTATGAAGTACTTGTAAAAGATGGCGATAACTTTTCAGTGTGCCTGTACAAAGGTGGATATGGATAGGCCTCCACTGGACTCTATAATCACTTGCTTATTTTTCTTTATATGCTCCTTTGCATATACATAGTTGTGAAGTGTGCAAGACTGTTTCTAGAACTTCTGTCATATTTGTTATGATATTGTGTTTAGAATTATACCTTTTCATAAAGTATAAATTTTTGTAGAATCTACCTCATGGTCCCACTTATACTGGAAGTTTAAGTTTAAGCTTTTCGTGAGATGCCATTTACTCCCATCACCTGTCTATCATTGTTAAAATTCTTAAAGGGAGCACAATTGACCTCTTCTCTTTTCCCTTATAGGTTCATAGGTTCATAGGTGTGTACTAGGCTAATGGCCCTGGAGCCTTTACAAGCCTAGCCCATAGGATTACCCTGGCATCATGCCACCCAACATTGGTTCCTAGTGCCTCTGTCAAGTAGAACCACTGGAGTGATCCCCAGGGTGAATTTTCTGTTTCCCATCCACTCATCAAGATTTCTCTTGAAAAGGGCCAGTGAGGTGCTCTGCTTGACATGTAAGGGAAGTCTATTCCATAGCATGGGCAGTCTCTGGGTTATGAACCTGTCCCTCCAGCATGTTCTGTTGATTGTGGTAATGAGGTTGAGGTCTCTGCAGTGAGTGGTGTGGAGGAATTAGTATTTCCTTAAATGTAGCAATTCTAACAGAGATAGGTCAGACATGGCTTTGTAAGTCAAGCAGAGATTGCCTCTATGTAGGTGATATGCGACAGGAAAAAGTTGGAGTTTTTTGAGTCTGTCCATATAGGACAATTGTTTAAGGCCTAAGATCATCTTCGTGAGGTACTTTTGCGGCTTCTCCAGTTGTTGCAGGTGTCTGGTGAGGTACATGCCAAATGGGGCATTGTACTCGATGATTGGCCTAATGAGGCAAGAGTAAAGAGAGACAATGACCTCCTTCTTCCTGGATGCAAAACCCTTAGTAATGAGATGTGCCGCATAGAAGGACATTCTGACCACAGTGGCAATGTGGTGGTCAGAAGAGAGGTTGCTGTCAACCTGTGTTCCCTGATCTCTTATAACACCTTCTGTGTTCAGTGGACTATCATCAGTGGGGTAATTCATGAGAACTGAGTTTTTCCCAAAGGGGATGACAGCACATTTTTTGGCATTGAGCCATGGTTCTGACACTAGCCATTGGTCTCAGTGAGACCTTTCTGCAGGATGTCAACATCACTTGGGGAGTTAATAATAGCTCCCAACTTGCAATCATCTGCGAACTTTGTCAGCCTGAGGCCCTTCGTGTTGGCCTGGACTTCAGAGAAGTAGATTCCAAACAGGAGAGGATCCAGGACTGAACCCTGTGGGACTCCTCTCATGACTGGTCAGCAGTCTGACTTGGAGTCAGCTACTTTCACACTGTGGGTTCTTTCTGTGAGCCAGTTTGCAACCCACCTAGTGATATAGGGATCGATGCCTAGCTTAGTGAGTTTTTCTATGATTCCTGAGTGGGGAATGGTATGAAAGGCCTTGGCCAGATCAGGGTAGGCTGTATTTTATAACATTTAATGGTAAATTTTATCACCAAAAGAAAGGGGTAGCCATGGGCTCCCCTTGTGGCTCGAGCTTTGCGAACTTGGTCATGAGCTTCTGGGAAAAGCAATATGTTATAGCTCAAACAGATATTACCTCTAAAATAAAGTTTTATACGAGGTATTTGGATGATATTTTCATCCTCTTAGAAGGTTCAGCCCATCAAGCAGCCGACTTAGTTGACTATTTTAACTCGACCACCAATTTTCTTGAATTTACATTTAACTTTAATATCAAAGAAATAGCCTATTTGGATGTCCTTCTAACTAAGAATGATATGGTAGGTAGTTTTGAATCTAGAATATATAGGAAAGTTTCCTATTCTAATACCTTTCTGCATTTTACAAGTGCTCATCCGATCCATCAAAAGAAATCGGTGGTCAAAAGCCAGGCTGTGAGAGCAGCCAGAATGGTCAGTAATTTAGAAGACTTTGTGGGCGAGTGTAATAATTTAAGAAGTATGTTCCTAAATAGAGCATATCCAAGTAACTTTATAGATAACATCATGGATGAAGTAATTGGTAAAAGAAACAATGGGTTTTACAAACCTATCTTGAGGAGGGCTGGATCTTGTTCACTTTCTACAGCTAGCCCAGATCAGTTGAATAGCTCTAGCATTCATTTGAATTCGACCGTATTACCCTTTGAATACAGTTTGACACTTACATACTGTTCCGATTTTTCATTATTGAAAAACATTTTTTATAAAAATTGGAACATTTTGAAGGAAAATAAGGAATTAATATTGAAATTAGGTGATAGACCCAAAATTACAATAAGGCATGATAAAAACTTTAAACAAATATTGGATACTATTAATAACAATACCAACATAACTTCAAGTTTTAAAAACATGTCGATATGTGGTAATTGTCCATATTGTAAATATATTCATGTAGGACATACTGTTAAAATAAACGGGTCCACCTTAAGAAGTAAATTTAAAAATAACTGTAACTCAAAGATGGTTATATACGTGGCAATATGCCAACTATGCCACTGTTTCTATGTGGGCAAAACTATTAGAAGACTTTGAGATAGAATATATGAGCATGTGTATAACATTAAAAAATGTAATGGTGAGAATGCTCTTGCAAGGCATATTAGTGAATTCCCAGATCATAATTTTAAATTTTGGATATTGGATCAACTCACACCAAATATTAGAGGGGGACCTATTGAATTACAATTGGAACGTTTGGAACTTATTTGGCAAATTAGGTTATTTTCATATTGCCTACCTGGATTAAATGATATTTGTTCCATTATGCCTATTTTAAAACTTCGTAGCCTAACAAGGTAATTGTCCCTTTCTTTCCCCTCCCCCCCTTCCCCTCCCTTCTCCCCCCCCCCATCCCCCTTCCCCTCTTTCCTTCTAACCTTTTGGGGTAATATGCTTTTGATATACTAATTGATATTAACATTTGATTTATAAATGTACAATATATTTTTTATATATGTTCTTTATATATATATTTTACAATATAAAACATATATATATACTTGTGGTTTACTTTGTTCAAGTTTGGTAGTTACAAACTGTATATATTTCGCTTGTTATAACAATATAATAATTCAACCTCAAATAATTATTCTGTTTGTATAAGTAGTTGATATATTAGTTTCCACATATTATTAATATGGTTTTAGTTATTAGATATGTACTTTTATTCTATAGGAACATAAATTTTAATAGAAATAAAGTAGAACCTATTGACATATTATTACCAGGTAAATGTTTTGCCAAAAGCTATCTTTTAAGCTGATTTCATATAATTCATTATCTGAAAGTTACCACTTGATGCTTGCTCTAAAATGAATTTAAATAGTTATTAATTGATGCTGGTTTTTAAATTGTTTTAAATTGTTTAAATTACTTGATCTTTATTATTTTATTTTAAAAGTGTTTAAAATTTTAACATAATAAGTAACGGAATATCAGCTGATCAACAGGAAGTTACTTAAAGGATGTGGCTAATTAATTAATTTACCCTCTGATGAAGTTCGTACACTGTGCGTACGAAAAGCTAACCGAGTGCTTAAGGAATAAAGAGAGTTTTTTTACAGACTGCAGTTGCCTTTTGTGTTTCAGTAGGCTGTATGAACCACCTTGCCCTCATCCACAGCTCTGGCGACTGACTCAGAGAAGTTGACCAGGTTGAGCAGGCATGATCTACCCTTCACAAAACCAAACTGTGTGGGATCCAGAGTATGGAGATTCCCTATATCCTTGTTTATTAGGTCCATGATGATACATTCCATAGCTTTGCATATCAAGACTCGTCAGTCTAATGGGGCGATAGTTCCCAGGGTCTGTAGTCACTCCTCCTTTGTGGAGAGGGATGACTGTAGCAGTGCGCCATTCGGTAGGGACAAAGCCTGAGGTGAGGCTGTGATTGAACAGGGTACACAGTTGTGGTGCCAGTTCACTCTGTAGTTCATGTAGAACACAGCCAGGGATATTTTCAGGTCTCATAGAAGCTGTATTCTTGGCCTTGGACAGTGCTGTTTTAACCTGTGCAGCAGTAATATTGGGTACCTGGCAATCTACTGGCATTGTGATTGGTCCTTTGGGGGGAGAGAAGGGTAAAGTTGGCACTTAATCTATTTGCTAGTATATTGGCAATATCAGTTGGCTCATTATAGGAGGTCCACTGTGCAGTAGCCCAGAGCAAATCTGGCTATTGCCGTGGAGATTCTTTACATAACTATAGAAGGCCTTGTGGTTGTCTTCACTATCTGCTGCAATTCTGTTTTCATTGCTAACTTTAGAGGATTTGATGAGGGATCTCAACTTTTTGTTGAGGTTGATAAGGGAGTTTTTCCAGTCTTGGGGCTTCACCTTATTCCACATCAGTTTCTTCCTTCTGCTGTAGAGTTTGTTTATGGCAGGGGACCACTAGCTTGGCTTCCTTTTTTGGAAGAGAGGGTCTTGGTTCTATTGGGTATGGCGAGATCCATGCATTTGTGTATGTATTCGTATAGTACATTGGTGTATGATTTGGCAGTCATGCAGCTGTTCTCCATTTGCCTCGGTGCTGTGAAGTTAGCCATCTCTGTTTTTAGGAGCCCAAAGTTAGCTTTGGAGAAGTTTTTCGTGGTGGTTGGCTTTGCAGTGGGGGAGGGATGTGGATTGCCAAGGTGATTAGTTTGTGGACGGATCTAACCAGGGAGGGGCTGAGTATTGGTGTAGAGCAACAGTCGCCCATGTTAGTAATGACCAGGTCAAGGATGTTGATCCCTCTAGTGGGGTTAAGAACAAGCTGGTCCAGGGTATTTGGAATTAATAAATTCCGGGAAACGTTGGGCAAGTATATTGGTACAAGAGTAGTGTACCCAGTTAATGGAGGGGTAGTTGAAGTCGCCCAATATGATAGTGTTAGTACTGTTTGGGACTTGTTTTCTAAAGGTCACATCTCCTTATCCCATTTTCTTTTTTTGCCTAGGAGTACCCAAACGCTATTTATTTATTTTAAATCAAACCCATATCACATTACAAACCTATTTCTTTCCAAATATGGAGCTTAATCAGAATTTACTATTAGCTCTTGCATAACTTAAACCCATTTTTCATCATATAAAATATACATTAAAATAAAATGTGAAGAAGTACATTAAATACACACCAGTTTCAACTAAATATAATCAGCTTTTTATTAATAATATAATAAAAAGCAGTAAAATTAAACATCATATTTATCCTTTTTAATAAATTATATCACGCATAGTTTTTAATAATTAACAATACCCATCTTACCCCAAATAAAAAAGCCACTTTTTAGCAATTACTTCTTGACCAATGTACAGTGTGTGTGTGGTTTATCTGGTATAGATTTACTTCACTTACCGACTCTCAGTTGTTTTACAACAAAAGATTTATACTTTTTTTCCTCAACTTGCTTCCATTTCTTGGCAATCTGAAATCCTACAATCTGAAATCCTACACGGAACCCCTAAGACAACAAAATACTGGAATTAAGGTAGAATATTATTGTCTTTGCTCTGATTAAATTCTATGTATCTAAACATTTGCTCAATTTAACATCTCTTAATTGGCCTAAGTTTATTCATTTGAAAATAAGATATTATTGAGCTTTCAAAGTAATTTCAAAACAAAAGACTGAATTATATAACTATTTTAAAGCTTAGACAATATTACTATTTTTTTATTCCAGTTTCTACTCATTAATCATTCTTGCTCTTATTTCCTTTAGTATTTGTATCTTCCTTTCATTATTATTCATTTACAAGTTTAGATTTTATCATTTTAAGGCAACATTTCCAAGTTGAAGAGAATTGAATTACAGATGGCATAAGTACTTTTCTTTATTATATCAAGTGACATATATTATAATGTGTTTATTTGTTAACACACCTGTTTGCTTTCTGGTTTTACCAATGAAAAATGTATCAAATAAAAATATTACAAAAATAAATAAATAAATAAATGTAGAGGTTCACATCTGTCATGGAGCTCAGAGCATCTTTTTGTGCTTTTGCTATATGCATTCTAGAACTTTAACATAAACATGGTCAAGAACTATGACATTTAGTTAAGCAGATCATGGCAACTGTTTGTGACACCCCGTTGGTCCATCTTTCATTACAACATATCAGCTGATAGTAAGCAACTACACTTAACTTTACTAACATAACAATTTAATTGTGCATATTGAATACATTTTTGTGTGGGGAGTCTACAAGTACTTCCTGCATTTATATGAGAAAAAAATTCAAGTTAATGTTTTGGCAATTTTCTAGATTGCTAATTGCTACAAATCCAGGTTCTTCCCTTAAACCCACTGATTGTTGGGGTACATTAAAGTTCCTCCACAGTCCTAAATAGGACGGACCAGTATTCGACAGTTAATGAAATGAATCAATGAAGTATATTGCTGAAACTACTTAACTGATTTATCTCCCTTCTCTTTTACTGGAATACATTGTCTTACACCCATCGGACTTCAAAAGAAAAACAGAAAAAAACAGAAACCAGCTTATCTTTTGTGATCTGAGATAGAAATATGATACATGCATCATTCTCCATTGCATGTTAATACAAAACTCTACTACTGTTGCAGGATATTAAACAGGGTTGCCTCCACAATAAATTGCTATGGCTCTACATAGACCAGTCCCTTTCTCAGTGAGATGAACTCCTTGTGACTGTTCCCTTTCATTTGCCTCTCAATGCATTCTAGTTTTTCTTCCTAGTTTTGACTTCACATAAGCTTCCAAACATGTTTTCAGTCTCCTATCTAGAAAGGTATTACAGGTATCATACACATCAGTCTAAATTAGACGCACAGCTCCGGTAGTTTGATTCTTTCCTTGTTAGGTTATATATCTGTTTAAGAACAGTTTAACAGAATTTGTTATGACATGTCTATTTTTTAATACCATAACATATTAGCTATAAAATACGGCACTCTCCTTGCCTGTACAAGTGATATGGTAAGTTTCCAGTCTTTTGATGAACATTTGACATACTTTAACTTGCCAGCTTCTTCTGTGTTCTTGTTTTTGTAATAATGACATCCTTTGTTGAATCTACTTAGATCTCTATTGTGTAGACCTGTCAGTCCTGCTATCAGGTATATATTAAGGGAGTGAATATGGCCTGATTGAACATCTGGATGCTTCTGCAAAAAAAAAAAAAAAAAAAAAAAACAACTAGTAGAATACTGAACAGCCTCAGGCTATCTTGCTGATAATTACAGTTGATGGAGAAACTGGAGGGGCTGAGACTGCACCCATACATTTATAGCCAGTTTTTTGAATGGGCTAGTCTAGCTGAGCTCAGAAGAAAGCCATTACATCAAAGAACCAGGGAGATTTGCTCCAGACAAAGAAGTCGAAGTGTAGGAAAATTGTACGATACAGTATAACAAAATTCTTTTTTGAAACATGTCTAACAAATTTAGCGAAGTCCGAATTATATTAAAAGGAGACAGAAAAATAACAGATGAAATTAAAGTTGAAGAATACAAATACAATATGTTGGTGTACATGCACTGTTTTCCTTAAGAGAAATAAAGATGGTTTGGCTCCAGTAGTATTTCAGTAGGAAGTGAGTTGTGACCCAATATTAATAGCTGGTACTGGTAGAAGTCTATGTGTGCGCATAAGAAGATGGCTTGATATGTTTAATATGTTAAAGATTATAGCAGAGTAGAAATAATAGTGTAAAATAATTAATTCTGGTAAATAGTTCACAATTTATTGATTAGAGTGAAGGGGGCTATTTATACAACAAAGTCCAAGAGGTCATGCTTTCATTTTTTTAGCTTTGTTGAGAAGGTTTTACTTATAGGTTCTAGTCCTATGTCAGGAACAAAGTGAATTTCAGAGATGAGCTGTTGCCATCATTACCATAGCAACTGTTGGCGTTTATGGTAAGTAGAAGGTTCTTACCAACACCTCAAAAGATCATTGGTTGTGTGATAATTTTCTACAAGGTGACTGGCTGCATGATATTTGTGTGAATTGTGCAGCTGTTTATGCAATACAGTTAATTGCAAGTAGGCTGAAGTAATTTTGAGTCTGTTTTTTTGAGCTAAACAATGACAAGTTTTGCTAGGTAGATTTGTAGCAAACTTAGGTGTTCTGCTGCAGGAACATTCAATTTTCTGTTTTTTGAGAATGTTACATAATATAGAGGAAGCATAAAGTGAAGTAGAAGGAGTAACATTTTATGAGTAACTATATTGTTTTGATTTATAGCTCATATCAAGTGTTTATATTTTCTTAATTTGGTACTAGCATAGTATATGCTTTGTAGCCTTGTTTGTAGAATTAATTCTATGCTGGTTCCATTTAAACATAAGATTTCGAAGTAGAGGATGGATTGCTTTGAACTACCAGAACAAAAGAACACCTTTGTTGACATTAAAGAGTAGATTAGAATCTATAATCCATTTTTAATTCCATGTAGAGATTGATGGGTGGTCATTAGAATTTGGTTTAAGAATTTGGACACACATGTTAGGGTGAAATAATCTGAGTATTTGATAATAGCAGCAACTGGTATTTCTCTTTGCATGTTTTTTTTTTTACTTATTGTATTTATATTAATTTGCAGGTGTAATACACTGATCATTAGTAACTACTGCAGGCTCAGCAAGAACTTACAGAAGAGGATATAGTACAGACCCTGAAAGAATCTTACATTGATTAGTTGATAGGAAACATACAGATGTCACACAACTAACCTATTTCCAAGATAGTTTGAGAGCCATACTTTGCATTTTTGATTAGTTGTAGACTGCCAAGACTTTGCCTGGGTATATCATGGGATACGGTATCACCAAACTTTGACATATCTTTGAAAAGTAAACCAACATTTTCCAGTTAGATCTATGCTGGTCTATAGTGTTTATGAACTGTTGCTATGCTATAATTTGGACAAAAGCCATATTAAGTTGACCTGTCTTGAGTTACTTTTTTAAGACATAGTTCAGTATTTGTTTGTATATCCACTTTTCAAAAAAAAACGTTTAATAGTTTTAGTAATATGCCAACTGGCCTGTAGTTTGATGGATCATTACAGGTGTCTGCAACTAATGTGCTGTTTTTTTTTATTTTTATTTTTATGAAGTCATTTCTTGATCTGGTTCAGAGATATTGTGTATAGTTTGAAGGAACCATATATTGTCTGAATGCTGTTTTGAAGAGATGAAGATTTGTCTAGATTGTTTACAGATTTGACAGTATTAATAAGGCATGAATTTAGTTTACAAATAACATTATGGCTATTTTCTTTGGGAAGTGGGATTTGGTTGGGATGTTTTACAGGTAATAGTAGGTCAAAAAGCATTTCTCTTACTTATTCTGTCTACTTCCCATGTCCAGTTAGGCTAGGGGAAGGGATAACCGGCTTTCTTTATACTAGCTTTCTGGCTTCAACAATTGTTTACAGAAGCAGCAGTTTGGCAATATTGTTACTAACCAGATAGGACAGGCTATTATGGGAGTAGCTTCATTTTCTGTTGAACATATTCCTTAATACCTCAATACGTTAGATGTGCAGCAAAGCTCCCTGTGAAAAATAGCAAACATGTCCCTACCCATGGTTGTTTAATCATACATCTACACTGCTACATCTGTTATTATATATAGTTATTGGTTAGGTCAGCTTAGGCTACAGAGGTGGACCTAGTAGCCTACTACTGGAGAAGACAGAAATGTCATGTGAAATTGCATTGGATGCTAGTAGATGGCCTGGGCTCAATGGATATATTTCTATTGCTTGTATTTTAAAGCTTTAAGCACTGAACCAATAAGGCGAATAATTTTATTTAATTTTTATTTTAACTAGTTTCACACTTATTTAAATTTGCTATTTATATACCATGACCTTAAGAACCCTCTTGTGCGTTATATGTACATGTCTATGTATTTTGTGCAACTAGTAATCAGATTAACCTGACTGCATTTGTTTTCATCTCATCTTGGAAGCTAAGCAACATTGGGGACTGGTTGATACTTGGATGGGGGACTGTCTGTGAATATCAGTTGCTGTAGGCTTAAGTATTTAACATTTAAAAATTTTATAAATTCAAGTATTTATAAATAAGTACTCCTATTGCCTTTTACTGTCTATTTAAATTTTAGACCTGTCATTAGATATGAGCTGTGTGCTCCTATATTGGTGTTTTGTATTTTATATGCTTTATATACTATATTTAGATAGTTTAGACATTTTTGTATGGTGAATATTGGATAAAACAAATGTTCTGCTTTAAGAAAGGGTGTGTGTGTGTGTGTGTGTGTGTGTGTGTGTGTGTGTGTGTGTGTGTGGATTGACCAAGGGAATTGTTTTTGAGTGTATTTAAATGGGGTAAACATGTATAGGATTATCTGATGAAGTTTATAAGAAGTGAATGAAAGCTCTTATATTTTTTATTTTGTGTTTATTAAAGTTCAATAAATTACAGTTTAACCATGGATCTGCCTGAGATAGCTTTTGTTTGGACTTTGTTAAATGGTTTGTTAACTTGTTAATGAAACTGATTCATAAAAGACCCTTTTCACGCACAAGTCATGCCAAAATCACGTAATACAAACTAAAGATTAAGGTACCTGTTGTAAATATTACTTTTATATAAAATGATTATGTGTCCAGTATGTAATTACATTTTATATTAGTAATCAAAGAGTGCTATCTAACAAATACAAAATAGACAACAGGTCTAGAACAATATTACAACAAACCTATACATTTTATCCTAGTAACGCTAACATATGGGTATTATATAGAGGGTATCAAACTATATACTCAGATCAATAGGTAAAACTAGAGAAGATCATAGTCATTCCTAGTCCAGTCTGCACTGGAGAAGGTGAAAGGTTAGTTAAGGTAAAAGGTGATGTGGACCTAACTGACTCCCTTCTGTAGGAGATGGCTGGCTAAGATTCCAGAGTAGGGCAGCAGAACACAAGCCTACCCAAGGGAAACAAGAGAAGTGATGCAGTCTCAAGGCACTAATGTAACATACACATGGGTTATCTGAGGCATGAGGGGTGGAGAGCAGTAGAACAAAATACAGTTCAACAAATAAAAATCATTTTATTGAAGTGTAATATTTTGGCCATACCACTCAACTGTAAAGATTTTACATCCCAGAATGTCCAGATCTTTGCCTCATATTTTTGGTGCATTTATCATGAAATTGTGTTTTTTCTGGCAAATTACTAGCAAATCATTAAAGATTAAAGTTAGAAAATAATGACAGACATTTGAGTTTTAGACTTCATACCCTTCAGAAACTTCATGCTGATGTAAAACCTCTTGTTCTATCAACTTTCTAAGTTTGTAAGAGCAATAGTTAAAATTGTCCCTATTTTTGGGCCTTTGTCCCACTTTTATTTATGGTTTTGTTTAGCTCTCTTGCTGTAAGAGGTTGAGAGGTATGATTTTGGCAGTAGTTTATTCAGTAAGTTATGCAGAGGTCAAGGTGTGAAGGTATATGTGTGTTTCTCTGTGTGTGCGTGTGTGTGAATCTGTGTGTGTGTGTGTGTGTGTGTGTGTGTGTGTGCGTGTGTGTGAATCTGTGTGTGTGTGTGTGCGTGATGATAACCTTTTACCTGTGTTATGTAAATGAGCTTTAATTGTATAGCTCTAAAGTATGTCTTCAGATCAGGTAATCCTGGACCACCTTGTTCTATGAAGAAAATCAACTTACTCCATTTAAGTCTTGCCTTCTTCACCTCTCAGATAAATTCCTTCAATTCTTTATTATTTATGGTACATAATTTCTGCTCCAGTTGATGAAAATATACCTGGCCTGTATATAAGGCTGAGACTTGAAACATTTTCATTTTTTTCTTATTATTCATATCCATGTTGAATAGCGTCCAGTTTCTCAATTGTTGTATTATATTTTGTTTAGTTTCTTCCCACATATCTTTATTTATGTATTGTTTTTTCTTCCCACATATCTTTAGCTGCCATAATAAACTACTTTTTAATCTATTAATTTAAATACTTCATCTTATAATGTCCATTAAATAAGGGTATGCTGAACCAATTCAAGTGTGAGTAAATAATTTACTGCTATAGCCTTTGAATTATTTTCATTTATGTTATATCCAGATAAAAATTAAACTATCTCAAAATATTTCACATCACTGAGCTTTCTTTTTCTGGATTTATTAAGGAAAAAATAATGTAGTTTGTGGATAAAGCTAACTTTTCTTGCTTACCATACCAGTTGTATTCTTGAGTTTGTGAGCCCCTTTTTTCTTTGTTAATAGTGCTGGATATAATACAGATAAAAAGGGGAAAGAGGACACCCCTGCCTTTTTCCCCTGATCAGATACAGGTTGTCTGTGAGGAACCCTCCCACCTTAATTCTTGCCTTTGGGCCTTCATAAACCCTGCTAATTAACCTAATTGTTCTATCAGAGAATGCAAATGCTACCATTCCTTACTAGAAAAATGTATTTATTTATTGATTGATTGATTGATTGATTGATTGATTGACATTTGTTTACCATGAATGCACACGTGGGTCTCAGAAGACCATTTTCATTGAAGGTCCAGGGCCCAGGAAGAAAACCTCCAATTTACACAGCTAAGTTACAAAGCATCTCTGTAAGATACATAATCAGTTACTTATAGTGTATTTGAAAGAAAAATACAAATATTAGAGAAAGAAGAAAAAAACAGATAAAACACAATGTACAGTTTTAGTTTGAGACATAATATTTAAAATTCTTGCTAGTTATTCTGAATTATCCAAGACAGTACCAGTAGTGTGTGGAAGTTATAGTCATAGATATAGAACAAGAAGAGGAAGAAAGACTAGGTTAAGTCGAGCAAGGAGATGTTAGTGAGAACAGGGAATCGTGGTGGTGATAAGGAATGACACATTTCAGCCAAGAATGGAGCATGCGCACAGCCAAAAGTTGGATAAGTGGTCTTTTAGGAGGAGGATTCCATTTTTGGAGACTGTGCAAGAGCAGAAGTTGCTTCAGGTTGATTTTGAGGTTTATAGATATTGAAGGTTTGCTTGTCATGTGAACAAAGGGGTCTTGTTGGGTGATAGGGAGGTAAAATATAGTTTAATGGTGGGCAGACAAGGGGTTTATGTATGATATTTTGGGCCCATAGTTAGTGATACAAAGTCAAGGTATTGGGGTAGTTCAAGCCAGTTTAAGATTTTGAGATCCTTGCTGTGATGCATATAATATGGTTTATTGGTGGCACATTTTGTCACTTTGTTATATCATAATTTGATGGTGACTTTAACAGAGGCCTATACGTTGATTAGGATAGGGGCACAATATAAGAAAAGGGAAAGCAAAGGTGGTAAGTTGTTGCTGGGCTGGCTTTTGTGGCCTTAGTAAGAAAGTATTGTGTCTATATAACATGCTTATTATCAGATTGTCTGGCATTATTTTGCACATGGAGCTCAGATTTAGGATTGTCATTAATTATTACTCCGAGCTTTTTTTTTTTAATACCATTTCTATCTCTTTATTGTTTAATGAGAAGATTTTAAAGCTGGAGTATCATTCTGTTGTGCTTTGGGAAGGGATAAGAGTAACTTTGTATGTTTTTGTTTTTAGGGCTAAGCAGTAGCTGGGCATTGGTAAGCCAATTTTCAACAGAGGTCAAGGCTTCTTGTGTGATTAGGACATGTACCAAATTGCCTAGTGAGCATATTAGTGTCATTGCCAGCATATTGTATAAGTGATGCTTGCCTACCAGAGGTATTAAGGTCATTAATGAGAACATTAAAGACAAGGGGCCGAGAATAACGACCCCTTTGGTATGGACCGTACAAAGCACCTGCAGCAATTGGAGAGACCTTAGAGGTTTCTAACAAAGAAGATCAGGGACTCCAGCACGTGCCTTACACAGACTGACTAAAGTCCCTGTCACTATACTCAGTGTCATACTGACTTCTCAGGGGAGACTTATATCTGGCTTACAGAACAATCTCTGACCCAGACCTAATGAGTTTGCTGCACATCCATAAATCAAACAGGACTAGAGCTACCCATTCCAGGTATCTAAATATGTCCTGCAACTTAAATAGGACATGCTGGAGGGACAGATTTGTCTCCCAGCAAATGCCATGTCTTTGGAACAGGCTGCCAATTCATGTGAAGCAGAACACCTCTATGACATTGTTCAAAAGGAACCTGGATGAGTGGATGGGGTGCTGAAAATTCTTACCAGGGATAGCACCAACAACCGTCCTGGACATGGGCAGTCATTACTAAATACAATCCTGTGTAATGACTAGAGTATCTATGGAATTACATTGGGATGAAATGGCTAGGCTTGAAATGATCTCTGGGTCGATAGCCTAGTAACCTCCTATGATCCTATTATCCTGTTAATCGAACCTTCTGGTACACCAGTGGTAACAGGGAGGTAAGGTGAGAAAGTATGATGCCATTTGTTTTTTTGTTGTCTGTCAATATAGAGAGGGAGGAGGTAGGCCAAGGTGGATCGTTTGTTGTAGGAGTTTATTATGTGAGATGATATCATAGTCTTTGGAGACATCTTGAAATATGGAAGACATAAATCTGCAAGAGTTCCTGCTTTTGTTTATATCATCCTTGAAGGATGACAGTGCAGTATTTGTACTATGGCCTGGGTGGAATCCATGGTGAGTGCCATGTATGAGTTGCTGTGTGAGGAGGTCATGAAGAACTTGATCGATCCATTTTTCAAAGATTTTACAGAGACAAGACGGTATAGCAATGGGTCTGAAATTCGACACTTCTGTTGAGTTTTCCCCCTGTTATGGATTGGGATGATATAGGACTTTTTCCAGATGGTTGATACATAAGAGTCCTGTATGAATCTGTTTATCCATGTAAAAATCTTGTGCATGGATCTGTTGATTATCTGAGTTTATTTTCACAAAACTAAGTAAAGCTTGGCACTCTAGCCTGAGTTCCAGACTGTTTTACTTGCATCCTGATTGATAAATCACACTTGTATCATTTATTTTAGGTAATCACTGCTGTTTCCTTGCTTTATCTGTGCATTTCATTGCTTGTTTTATTTAAAAAAATGATTTTCTTATTACTGTTTGATTATTAGACTGTTTGCCTAGAACTCGCCTCCTGTAAGGGATTTCTAGCAAGTTATTTGTAGTCACATTGCACTTGTGGGATTCCTTTTACTGTACATGAGGCAAACTGGGATTATTCATCTTGTGGCAAGAGGTGTTTGCCTGGTCTGAGTTAGAAAATACAAAGAAGGTACAGAGTGTAGTCGTTTCGCTGTCTGCGAGCTCAGTAGTTAGTTTTCTGCAAGCTCAGTAGTTAGTTTTCTGGTTTCTCTGTGATGGTATACATTCTGCTACACATTCACTTTGCATTGAGCTGCTCACCACTCAGTTGCAGTTAGCAGTGCTCTGTACTGAAGCAAATGCACAGAAAGCAGATTTTCCCTATAGAGCTGTCCATAAAGCTGTACCATGTAAAGCAGTAAGTATAGATCAAAAACCTTTCTTGCTGACAAGCTTAGCACAGCTAGTTTGTACATCATGTGGCAATACCATTAAATGTTGAAGAATTTAGTATTTTATAACCTGGTCTCCCCCATATCTTTAGTAGCCTTCTGTAATCCCCAGAATACCACACCATTATAGTTCACCAATTAAAGGACTGGGCAATTTCCTAACTTCTCTGCAGCCAGGTTGGTGGATTTGGGTGACATGAGATGATATTGCAATTGTCTCATGTTTACTGACAACCACTTAAACCTTAAAGTACCAGATAGTGTATGCAAAAGGTGTACATACACAATAT
The DNA here is from genome assembly GCF_019279795.1 of Protopterus annectens. Lineage (NCBI taxonomy): Eukaryota > Metazoa > Chordata > Ceratodontiformes > Protopteridae > Protopterus > Protopterus annectens. Next base: position 1,871,268,779 of record NC_056729.1, on the reverse strand, counting down.
CACTGCAGGCTAAACTATCACTTACAAGCATGCATCAGAGTGTCACAAGCATGTACATAACACCCACCACAGATAACACACAGCACACGCGTGGACCAGTGTATGCTGGGCTAAACTATCACTTACAAGCATGCATCAGAGTGTCAAAAGCATGTACGTAACACCCACCACAGATAACACACAGCACACGCGTGGACCAGTGTATGCTGGGCTAAACTATCACTTACAAGCATGCATCAGAGTGTCAAAAGCATGTACATAACACCCACCACAGATAACACACAGCACACGCATGGACCAGTGTATGCTGCGGCACTTAAATGAAGTCTTCCTAAATGACAGAGATCTCCTAGACCACCCACTGGCAAAGCATAACCTCAGCAAATCCAAAAGCACAGCAAAAACAACACCTAACACCATACAAACAGCCACTCTCAGTGGACCCCCAAATAGAAAACCCCTAACGTAAGCAAAAACACTTCCCAGTACTCTAGTCATGGGGGACTCCATTGTAAGACATACTGAATGCCCCCTCACCAGGCTGGACAAGGAGATGATAATGGTCAGTTGCCTATCTGGAGCTAGGATCTCTCAAATTGCACACACACTCAGGTTGTTACACCACAGGTGCCAGTATGATTCCATCATAATCCATATAGGTGTAAATGACCTGAGGCATACATCCATGGACTAATAAAGACTAAGTAGCAATCTTAACACTACGTTACTAAGTAACACTAAGGACAATCACAAGGCCTTCTTCACATGCATCCACAATCTCAAAGGTAACACCCAAATCTGCTCAAAACTGGTGGTCAGTAACACCACATACACAAATGCTGTAGATCTAGCCAACCTGCTGGCAGACAGTTTAAACTTTACCCCCCTGTCCTGCCCATCAGTAAACCAGGACATCCCCAGCATCTTCCCCCTGGCATCACTAGGGAGAAGGTCTTAATGCCCTCTCAAGGGCAAAAATACAATCTCCATGGTACCCGATAATACCCCTGGCTGCATCCTACATGAACTTAGGCATGAGCTCTCAGCTCCATTAGGCACCCCATTCAACCAAGGCCTGAGCACCGGCTTCATCCAGCTGAATGGAGGACAGCCACTGTCATTCCTCTACACAAAGGTGGAGTGTCCACTGACCCAGGCAATTATAGGCCCATCACCCTAACTAGCCTGATCTGCAAGGCCATGGAATGCATTGTCATTGACCTTATAAACAAGGACATTAGCAACCTCCAAATACTTGACCCCACACAGTTTGGATTTGTCAAAGGGAGATCATACTGGTTAAACTTGGTCAGCTTCTTCGAAACAGTCACCAAAGTCATGGACGAGGGGAAGACAGTGCACACCACCTACCTTGACCTAGCCAAAGCCTTCGACACTATTCCACACATGGGCATAATACATAAACTTTCCCAGTTAGGCATTGACTCTTATGTTACCAGATGGGTAGCTAACTGGCTCACTGATAGAACCCACTCAGTCAAAATAGGGGAAGTCACTTCTGTACCGCAGTGATTGGTCCTGGGGCCTCTACTGTTTGGAATATACTTTTTTTCTGAGGTGCAAGTCAAAACCAGTGGTCTGTGGCTGACCAGGTTTGCAGATGACTGCAAGCTGTGTGCTGTCTTAAATTCTCCTAGTGATATGAACATCCTCCAAAGAGGGCCTTACCTAAACTAATGATTGGTGCCAGAAGCATGGCCTCAAACTGAATGCCAAAAAATGCATCATTATCCCCATAGGGGAAAAAGGCATCCCCACTGATTATCACATTAATAACAACATACTAAGCATGTAATCAGTCATGAGGGACTTGGGCACTCAAGTTGATAGCAGCCTGAATTTTGACCACCACATTGCCTCCATTGTATGGAAGGCTTACTACATGGCCCACATCATAAATAAGGGTATTTCCTCCAGGAACAAGGAGGTCATAACATCCCTGTACTCCTCCCTTATCAGACTCATTATCAAGTACAATGCCCCCTTCAGCATGTACCTTGCCAAGCACATGTAGCAGCTGGAGAGACCATCCTGACCAGGAAAATCCAGGGTCTCAAACACCTGTCCTATACAGATAGGATAAAAGCCCTGTCCCTCTCCTCAGTCTCCAACAGACTGCTCAGAAGTGACCTTTGACTGGCATACAAGGCCATCTCAGACCCAGGCTTGATAGAGTTACTGCATATCCATAAGTCAAACTCCATTCATGCAACCCACACACAAGGCCTCAACCTGGTCTGTGACATTAATATAATTTGTTGGTGGGATATATTTGTGTCCCAAAGACTCCCCCATCTGTGGAGTAGACTCCCTCTCCATGTCAAGTAGAGTACCTCTCTAGCCCTCTTTAAGAGCAACCTAGATGACTGGATGGGAAACAGAAAATACACCCCTGGGATCCCACCTGTGTCCCGGCTGTACAGGGGAAACAGGTGCTGACTTTGTGGGAACATGGATGAAAGTCTTGGGTAGGCTTATAAAGCCTCCAGGCCAATAGCCTAGTATCATCCTATGACCCTGTGAACCTATGAGAGAGACATTATGGAGCTCTCAAACTGTGTTTCTCAGGCTGATATTAGTCTAGCATTAAGCAGCATATCATTTCAATGAGGATGGTGCCACAATATAAACAAAAGATGATTTATTTTAACAACTGGTTGAGCTTCTGGAATTGTTATAAGGGGATCCAGTATTTGTCTACTGGCAGCACTTATCCAACCAACCACTATACTCATGGAGGGATTACTTGCCCCTCTCTAAACTGGAATCACACATGGCCTGAAATCTGCAGGTACATTGATTTGGGATCTTCATAAATACAATCAACCTTGACAAGTTAGTGCATGTGCCCACTAGGGACTCTAACGTACTGCACCTTGTTCTCACAAATATGGGAGAATGCTGCACACTGCCCCCCACCCCCATGTCAGATAATCTCTGGTAAGATCCGACCATAAAGCTGTTTCCTTCAAAATCAAAATCAACTTGGTAACCCCAGTAAACCCAGTAATAGTTTAAAATGCCAACTACCTCTTATGAAGTGATAGTTTGTCAAAATTCAATGACTCTCCAAACCCAGAGAGCACAGCTGCCTATGCTGAACTGTTCACAGAAACCCTGACAACCACATCAATGGCTGCATAGAGACTGTTGTGCCTATCAGATACAAGCCCAAAACTGACTCTAAAAACAAACTATTCTAGTGGAATCCTAAATTAAACGGGATATATAACAAAAGAAAAAAACGGCTAAAATCAAGAAGTGTAACTCCCATAAAGATAAGAACCCTTTCATCAAATTAAACAAGCAACTAAGAGAGATAATTAAGTCCAGTAAAGCTAGTTTTGAAGTTAAGACAGCTTCTCAGGCAAAGACAATCATAAGCCCTTCTTCAGTTTTTTCAGAAACCTCAAAGGCAGCAGACAGTATGCTGAACTGGTGGTTAATAGTGTCCTATTCAATGAACCAGACAATATAGTGAAACAGTTGGCTGACAAATTCATCACCATTTTACCTTATCTGTTCCTATCTTAGCTATTAATTGTTGAGCTTCATTTTTCTCTAACTTTTTTCTTTATCTAGGTTCAAAACATATTGTGGTTAACAGATCCAGATTATCTAGAATAAAGAAAACACATACATACTTAATGGGAACAACACACACCCCTGGCAGCATCCTATAGTATTATAGTTGCATGCAGACGTTTGACACTTCACTAATTGTATTTATAGGACTCCTACTTAATGTAAGACATATAAATATCGGCAGCAAGTATAAATAGCTTATGGTTCACCTTTTGCTCAAAGACAGATTTTGTGCCATTTATTTCCCCCATCCAAAGTGCTACTTGAGTACTGAAACTTCAAGTCTATTTGAGCAAGCTATTGTCAATATTCTCATTAAGTCATAAGCCTACATGTACAACATGGTAGACAGGGGTGGTATATAGACATATATTTCCCTCTTTTTGATAGTTTTGATAATATTTATTTGTATTTATTTATTTTACTTTTGTTTACCAGGAGTCTCTGACTGGGCCCTTTTTCAGCAGATGCCTGGGAAGAAAAGCTCCAATACAAAAATGTACAGAATTTTAACATATCAAGATGGCTACTAACTAAGTGATCACCAAGTAACAATACAGAGTGAACAATATGTAGCTGGCTGCTAAACTTAACATCAAGTGTTATGTAACACTCAAGATACAAAATGAAACATAAATACAACGTAAGTCATGTGGGAATCTTTGGAGATTAAACAATGTACAGCAGAAATTGTATATAATAGCCAAAGAGATTGTTTATAATAAAATAACTTATCACAACATCAGATGTTTTTGACATAATCCTAGTGTTATAAGAAAGGAGAACATAGAGGCGAATGGAAGTAGGAAGTCGAAAAGGCTGTAGGGAGAAGGAAAGAAGTGTAGCGGAAGTCGGGTTTAGTGGGCTAATAGTAGGTTACAAGCACTCGGGAGGAGATGAAGTGCATTCACCCAGGAGTAGGATAGGAGCATAGCCAATTGGTCATAAGGTGATCCCTGAGGGGTAGCTTCAATCTGGAGCTATTAGAAGTGTTTAGTATGTGCTGAGGGACGGAATTATGACTATTCATAGTCTCAAGCATGCAATTAAAGCCACGGAGGAAAAAATACATCATTTAAATATTAGAAGTACATAAGATTTCTGCTTACCAAAGAAACATTGCATTTAACAGCTCCTTGGCTGATGTAAGAGTCTTGGCATACATTTCATCCTGGCATAAATTTCTAATACGTTCCAAGAACATTGAAAATGCCTTTAGTAAGTGTGGTCGGCTAGTAACACAGAGACAGTGAATGGATATGTTCCTTTGCAGATCGCATGTTATTTAGCCAACCCTTTCACCATATGGAAATGCTTTTAAGAATATGTATGCACATCTGTGTCTTTCCTGTGTCACATCTGTGTCTTTCCTGTGTTCATTAACAGCTAAATAATTTCTTCATCTGTAGTACCTTTCTCCTTCTCCTGCTTGACTGTCAGTAAAGCAGGTGCAGCGTGTGAATCATGTCTAAATATAGTGATCTGAAGCAAAACTGCCATATAATTACATGCAAACAACTTCAAGCAATAAATAAGCAAAACAACTTAACAGCAATATGCAAAGCAAAGGAAATACATAAGCATGTAATTGTAGAGGACTTATTAATGTGGATCATGTAAATAAGGTAAGAGATGCTGACATAACAGCCCAGTTGGATTAAAAAGAAATAAAATATGCTACTGAGGTGCATTAATTAATGTATTTATTTTTGTACAGTGAAATTGTTATTCTTAGTTAAACCATAATAGAGAGGAGACAGACTAGAAAGGGAATCAAAGGAACAGGAGGTAAGAGAAAGCCCAATCACGCAGTTCAAGAACCTGTAACACGATTTCATTGTAGCTGACATATTTAATTTCTTATAATACAAAATTTTAATAGGGCACCAACTGTTTGAAAAGACAGTCAGCAAAGTGATTTTATAATTACCTATCAAAACATAATAATCTGAATTGCTACATTTTTGGTCTCTGCATTTTAAAGGTCAATTTATTAATTTTTGACAGTGTGCATTTGCTCTAGTACATGGATTTATTTGTTCTGAAATGTTCCTGGGAATTAAAGACACTGACTGCAGCCAACCCACCTCTGTTTACTGTGCACGCACAATGCGCACCAATGCTTATTGACAATAACTCCAGCCAGGGACATCTGCACAATGAGAAGCTCACTAAATATCCTGGTCAGGCTGCAGCACGGACATGTAGAAAGAGCATGTTGTGGCCACAGCGAAGTACAAGCAGTAATAATGCTCATCCACTGAGCACAATCCTCAAAGGTGGTTGGTGCAATGCCATGGGTACTCTTGTAGAAACCTTACAAGGTGATGCGGCTCGTCTGCTTATCTATGTTTTGACCCAAATATCTATTTATCTGTCTATTTATCTATCTAAACAGGATAACTTCTAGAAGATAGTAAGGGATTTTGATGATGCTAGGAGAGTTACTGTAGGTAGCGGAGCCACACAAACAAACATATAAATAGTCAGGGCAGTAAAGAGAGGTGGTGACACAATCATGGATGTGGGAGAACAGGGAAGGGGACATCAGACACACAGAGGAAAGATGACAGTGCTACTGGGGGGTGTAGAGGTGAGTGTGGCAACTGGGACACTACTGTCTATGATGTTCCTTGTGCCATGTAGTAACCACGGATGGTGGTGCACAACAGCTGTGGATGGTGTCAGTGGTTCTGGTTTGGATGTTGTTGCATATAAATGTCACATAACTGAAGAAAAAGAAATGGTATAACAACACATATGTGGTCGGGGTGGGAAAAGCAGAAATATAGTGAATCAATGCACATACAGCATTATTTTTAGTGTGACCACTTACCTGTAGTATAACACAAATATCAAGAAACAACCACTGTGCTTTAACCAGTAGATGCTAATATGCAGACCTTATGGAACTTAAGGCCACAACCATAATTGCTTATATTATGCAAAGCCTCTCATTTGTACTGCCACCTAAAACATCAGTAAAATAAAGATAATCAGGGAAACACACAGTAGTTGGGTATCATACACTTGCAGAAAAAAAAAAAAAAACTAACACATGCAAACCTAAAGAGACTTGAACCCACAAGCTTCATCACTCATATTGGGAAAAAATACCTCCTTTACAGGCTGAGCTACCACATCAGTGAGACTAAAATGCTTCAGGAAAACATACAGCAGTATGGTGTCAGGCACTTGCAAAATAAAAAATAGTAAAGCATGCCACCCTGTGAGGATTTGAACCCACAGCCTTGAAGCTTTCATATCCTTGCGATATGTTTCTTTGCAGCTACTAATATGAATCACAGGAAAGGGTACTGACTATTAATGAAGCAATGCTAGAATAGAGACATTAAAAAGTACCATCTGCTTAGATGCAGCCATATTATCTGATTGCAGTATGGGGAAACAAAGTTAAAGTTATAGTTAAAATTGTTTATTGAGGAGGAGCCAAAAAGATATGATTTTAAGCACACTTTCCTATATCAGAACATCTACTATATAACTTAAGCCATGAAGAACATCTTTGATAATTTTTCTGGTGATTTAAATGCTCTGTATAAGAGCATCCGTGAAAGAAGCACTGGAAAGAAACGAAGGATATTTCAGAGAGTAACTCAGAATAAGGCTTTTCTCTGTCTGAGATTTCCTAATCACAGTTATCAGCTGTACATTTTAAAAAAATGAATATAGATTTCCTTTTAAAATATTCATCAAAAAACTAAAGTATTATTTTGCTTTAATGATTTCAGATACTTTAGCCAAGCAGAACACAGGCAATGATTTCTGTTTTTTATTTTTTATTATGTTCAGTTCCATATATGGGCTAAAGTCTTGCCCACCCTGCATAGTGCCTTTTATAGGCAACATCAGTCAAAAAAAATTCAACATAACCAAACAGAATCCAGGTAACATAAAGGTATTGCCACTCAAGGCTTGGACACTCAACAAAAAACTTCACTCCCTACAGTCACAATTTACACTGGAATGAATCACTATATGCATTCTCACTGAGACCTGGTTCAAGAACATTGAGAGCACCCTATCAGTGTGGGGTTTCAGGGCCCACTATGTGTTCAGGCTCACCACATTAGATGAAGGCACTAAAGGCCATGGTGTTTCTATACTCATAAAACAAGCCTCCAGACGTGTTAGACAGGATAATGACCGGAACTCCTCATCATCCAACTTACCTTTAAAAGAAAAAAATAATCACATCATAACTAACTGTAGGACCCCTGCAGCATGTCCCCGCCCCACCTATATCTCATACCTGACTGGTATGGAGCCCAAGTCCCTAGACATTAGACACTATTCTTCTAGGGGACTTCAACAACCCCTCCATCAACCTGGGGACTTATAATACATCTTTAACATATATGCCCAAGGATATCTGGACATAAAAATGCAAACTCTCTGGAATATTTAGTCTTCACCCCAAACAAAGGAGACAAAAGCCTGGACCTGGACCCCAGTGATATGGAATACCTCTGTTACCCATGAGTTCTAACTTCCTCCCTAGTCAAACCCGACCATAAATCAGTCACATTTACCAAAAAACTGAGGCTGGAAGCATCTTCAGACATCTGATTATTCAGAGATTAATGAAGGCTAATCTAATAAAACTGAGTAATGAGCTGGCTAAATTCAACATTCCCTTTCAACTTGATGAATAACAGCCCTGTCACTGTGTTCTCTGTATTGAATAAGCTGCTGAGAGGAGATTTGTGCCAGTCAGGTAGTAGGAGGGCTATGCAAAAATGGGAGATTGAGCGACTTGGTGTCTGAATGCCGACTTTTTTAGAGCAGATAGCAGTGAGCAGGTGTGCCATGAGCTACATGAGCTACAAACATGTGACAAACTGTAGTAGTCTCATAAAACAAATGTGTCAACATTATATAAACCCCAGCAATCTTTCAAGTGTTGTTAATTTTGTGTGACATTCAGCATTTAGGATTGAGTGTAAAAATAATAGTTTTGTGGCTTCTTAGCCACTGAGTAAGAAATTCTGTACTATCTGCCTCCCTTTATAGTAATAAGGAGGTATTAAAGCACCATCTGCCATAAATAACATATTCACTCCTGAATAAGAGCTCTAGATAATCTGAAATTTGAGTAACTGCAAAACTTCTGTTGATTAAAAAAGGTATAACCGCTCTGTTCCAGTGTTTTCTGTTAGTGGGCCAGTTTAACATTTCTTCATTTTTTTCTAATACCAAGGTGCCACCACAATCATCTGTATGTGCCTCTGACTCCACTAGGCTGTTAGAAGCTCTTTCCTGCCCTTACATGCTTGAGGAAGTATTATTACCCAACATTTGTTGATCAGCTAAACCACTGTTTTAAGACTATTGTACAGTATTGGCATTCTAAGAATACTTGTATTCAATAATTGGAGGGTGTAGTGGTAGTGTTGTCACCTCATAGCAAGAGGTTCTCTGGTTCAATTCTCAGCTGGGGTGACTTCTTTGTGGAGTCTGCATGTCCTCCCTGTGTTCGTGTGGGTTTTCTCCAGGTGCTCTGGTTTCCTCCCATGTTTCAAAGACATGTGGTTGGAGCATTTCTCCCCAGGCCTCATCTGAAAAGTGACTCATCCAAGTCAGACATTCCCAGTTAAATAAATAATGCATTGTATCTAGATGTCAGTGTGTTTATGATGAATGAAGTTTTAAAATCACCACTTCTGAGCCTCTAGTTTGTAATGAGTAAGTTACCTGTTTTATTAAAATGCTGGCATATCCTGTTATTAATTCATTAATTAATTATTTATTATTTATTTACATTTGTTGATCAGGAGAGTCCGACTGGACACAGGTCCGTTTTCAGCGGAGGCCCGGGGAGAAAAGCTCCACATTAAGTATTACTTGCATTATACAGTTAAAAAACATAACATTTACATATAGACATTAGTCCAACTGAGGACGTAAGACAAGAATAAAACATAGATGTAAAACAGCTGTAGAACATAGTACAATTTTAAAATATGGTGACTAAACATGGTTATAAATGTAGTTGAGATTCATCGGTGAACAATTGATACAATCTGTTTTTAAGGTACATAATAGCCATTAGCAGTTGTTGCTACAAGAAGTTAGTATTATGTGGTAGATAGCTGGGAACATGAGTAGCCAAGCTTGCTAAGAGTAGGTTGTTAGGGGGCCAAGAGAGGTAGTGGGGGGAGTGGATGGTATTGGGGGGGTTGCAAGGACATATCTGGCAAGTTTTGAAGTGTAATTTTAGTAAGGATTTAAAGTGCGTGCAAGAAGTTACAGAGATAATTGAGGATGGGAGGGAGTTCCAGAGTTTGGCTACAGTGCAGGAGAATAATGCTTCTCCAGCAGAGTTATTGGCTCTTGTGACCAGTAGGAGGTTTTTGTGGCTGGATCTTAGTGGTTTCATCTTTATGTAGGGCTAGAGTAGATTCTGGAGGGATGGGACTTTTAGTTGTTGGTTTATTAGTTTGTGAGCGAGTACAAGTTGGTACCATTGAAGGAGGTGGGGCAGCTCTAGCCAGCCCAGTTCTGCTAGTGAGAGACAGTGGTGAGTACGGTAGGAGGCCCCTGTGGAAAATTTGGCAATTTTGTTGTAGCAGGTTTCGAGCTTATTTAGGTTGCATTGTCTAAGGTTAGTAAATATTGGAGAGGCGTAGAGTAGGGTAGAGATAAGATGATAATTTGCTACTGAAATTTTAGCTGCTTTGGTAAGTAGTTGCTGATTTCTAAATAACACTCCTAGTTTTTTGTGCACTTTTATGATGGTCATGAAAATGTGAATGTCAAAGTTCAGTTTATTGTCTATTTCTACTCCTAATAATTTGGTGTGTTCTGTAGGATGGATGGTGGTGTTGTCTTTTGCTGTGATGTTAAAGTGAGAGTTGTCTAGGATACGTTTGGTGGGTTGGAAGATTAGTAATTTTGTTTTGTTTGGGTTGAGTATTAGTTGGGCATTGGATAACCAAGTTTCAATAGAAGAAAATGCTTCCTATTTGACTTTTTGAAGTTCGGGTAGGGAGTGGGCTGTGCAGATTATGGTTGAGTCATCTGCATATTGTATCAGTGTGCCATGTGTTGTGGCTGAGGCTAGATTATTGGTGAAAATAGAGAAGAGTAGGGGTCCCAGGATGGTCCCTTGGGGAACCCATATGGAGACTGGTAGTTGGGGGATAGGTTGTCTTGCCAAACAACTGTTTGTTGGCATTCAGATAGGTAACTTTAAAACCAGTTCATGACTGGTTGAAAGAAGGATAGGTTATTGAGAAGAGAGATGAGTTGTTTGTGTGGGACCATGTCGAAAGCTTTAGAGAGGTCTAGGAAGGTAGCTGAGGAGAGATAACCTGCAATTTTATTTTGTAGGATAGTGTTAGAGAAAGAGAGTAAGGCGGTGGTGGTGCTATGGTTAGGTCGGAAACCGTGTTGTGTGTTGGAGAGGAGGTTGTTAGCAAGGAGGTGATCTGAGACTTGAGAATGAATACATCTCTCTAGTATTTTGGAGAGTGGCGAGAGAATAGCTATGGGGCAGTAACTGGTTAGATATGTGTAGGGGCCTCCTTTGTGTAGAGGAATTATGTGTGAGACTTTCCATAGTGTAGGAACATAACTTTCTGACAGAGATCTGTTGATCACGAGTGATACTGGGCAGGCTAGAGTGTCATCTTCACATTGAAGGTATTCACTTGGGAGGTTGTCTGCTGATAATCTGGTGGTTTTAAGTTTAATTAATAGTTTTATTTTGGAGGTAGGAACAGAAGAGAAAGAGAAGCTAGTGGGGAGATTGTTAGTTGTAGTTGATGGTGTGGGTTTATGGGGCGGGTTGCGTTGTCTAGCTAGTGATAGTATGGTTTGTGTGAAGTGATTGTTGAAAGAGGCAGCAATATTTTCGGAGGAGTGGGTGTACTTACTTTACCTGGGTGGAGGATGAAGTTTATTAAGGATAAGAATTGTTTGGGGTTATGTTGGGAGGAGGTAAGGGCAGACTGGTAGTATTGGATTTTGTACTGTTTTATAAGCTTTTTGGTTCTATTGCGTAATTCTAGGAATTTATGCTTAGTAGAAGGGGGTTTTGGTTTTGCGCCAGTTGTCCCAGGCTTTATCCCTGTTTTTCATTTCAGACTTGGTGTTTTTTTGTAGCCATGGGGATGGTTGGGCTCTAGTTTGGGAACGTCTTATGGGGGCGTGGTAATTAAGGATGCTTAGGAATGTTTTATTAAAGTAGCCAACTATGTCATCTAGTTTGAGGTATTTTAGAGGTTGCCAGTTACAGTATTTTAGGGATGAGCTGAATTAGAGAGGGTTGAAGTTAGTTTTTTTGCATATTTGATGGTAGATGATGGGTTTCACTTTATAAAGGTGTTTTCTTAGTAGGAAGGTTGGGGAGTGATCACTGAGGCTGTCAGATAAGCAGCCTGCTATATATGACTGGGGGCTCTTATTGACTAGTATCCAATCAAGGGTAGTGTGTTTGTTGGAGTTATTTATCCTAGTAGGTGACTGGACTAGTTGGATGAAGCCATGAAGGTTTACATGATGGGTTGGGTGGTTGCTAGAGCAGAATTGCCAGTCAGTGTTGAAGTCTCCTAATATTAAAGTTTCTTGGGGTAGGTGGTGAGTAGTCCAGCTGAGGAGGTTTTCAAATGGAGGGATGTTGTGGCCAGGTGGGAAGTAGCAACCTATTATGTTTAGGGTTTTATTTTGGTTTATTTTAAGGTTGGTGTATATTATTTCTTCCTTACCTACTTGGGGAGCTGCTAACTTTAAGATCTGGATGTCTAGATACTGCTTAAATATTATAGCTATACCACCTCATTTTTTGTTTAGTCGGTCTACTCTTAGTATATTGTAACCAGCAGGGAGGATTTTCTCATTAGTAATGTGTGGTTTTAACCATGTTTCTGTAAGGATCACTACATCAGCGGAGTAGAAGTCTATGGTGGCATGGAATTCATGCACCTTGTTGCATATACTTCTAATATTTAGGCTTATCAGAAGAAGCTCGGTTGGCTTTCTATTGGCTGTGATTTGGAAGAAGATGTGGTTTGTAGTCTGATTATGAGGGGAGGGGTTAGAGATTGAGGGACCAGGATTGGGATGGATGTCTCCACTGAGTACTAGGTTGGATATGGATGAGATTAATGATAATAATGACCGACATTACTTGGCAACCAATCGTGTTTATAATGACACATTGGTTAGAAATGTAACTACCTTAATTAAAAAAAGAAAAAAGAAAAAAAACTAATTGCAGTAACAGTCTCATTTATTAGCAACAAATACACTAGCAATCTGCAAAGTAAATCACAGACAGCAGCTTTAAATATCCTATTGCTGCCAAAGACTTGTGCTATATTTTTGATCCAAACATATAGTACCTTTTGATAAACCTGAAAAACCTGCAAAAAAACAGCTGATCCAGTTCAACCACTGTATCTTAGCATGCAGTTTGCATATGATAAGGATACCTTTTACTAGTTGCAGCCAGAGTGCTCTGGCATGATGTAGATTCACTTACCTACCTTAGGCAAAAGAATTCATAACATAATTTATTATCAAAATGATGTGAATAACCAAACCATAAGCAGTATGATTCCAATGGAAGCAGATCTTCATTTCTGCCTACTTCATAACTTGGCACCTATATCTCTCTTACAGGTGAGACAACATATAAGTTTATTCTGTCTTACTGGGCTACTGATCTGTGAGGGTTGTATGAAGCCTGTCATACAGCCTTTGTAGTATACATAGAAGTACATGTAGGTGGGAATAGCTTGTGAAGTTTTGGATGGTTACATGCATCCCCTATCCATGGGGGACAATGGTGCTAAACCTGGGGGCTGAATTTACAATTTTCCATCCAGTCATCCAAGTTGCATTTGATCAGAGTAGGACCCAGCTTGTTTAACATGGACTGGCAGGCAGTTCTATAGAAGAATGATTCTTTGTGATACATACTTGTACCTTCAGTGTGTTTTATTTATGATGCAGAAGAGAGTGAAGACCCCCCTGGCTGTTTCTGACACCATTAGAATTACGAATGTGTAAGACTTCTGACAAGATAGAATCAGATGAAACTCTATATACTAGGCAAAGGTCACTTCATAGAAACCTATAAAAAACTGAGAAGAGGGATGCAGGTTTAAATGGTCTACATATATTTTATGGTTTAGGTCCTTCATTTCTTTTAGGGTAGAAATCATTGTGGACATTCTAACTGTGATACATGTTTGGATAGATACATACCAAAGGTGGCATTGTACTCATGAATACAGTTAGATGGTGACATCCCTGGACCTATATGCCATATCTTTGGATGTAAGCTATGTATATAAAAGCAGTTTCTAACACCTGTGGATGCATGATGATCAAAGAATACTTTATTGTTCTCATAGGTTCCCAGATCCCTAAATATATGATCAACTTTCAGGGGTACATTGTTAATATGATAGTTACATGGGGTGTCATGGTTGCCCAAGATTATGATTTTACATTTTTTGACATTCAGTTATAGATCATGTTTCTGGTGCAGGCTCTTTGTTTCAGGAAGGCCCTCTTGGAGATCTATAAATTCCATCAGCCATAAGCCTTTTGCATTAGTCCTGACCTCTGAGGAAGAGATGCCAAAGAGGTGTGGCCCAAGGACTGAACCCTGGGACACTGCACTGGGGTCAAGTATTTTGGAGGGAGATGGAACCACCCACCCTAATTTCATGGGTTCTCTTTGTGAGCCAGTTTGCTATCTAGCCTGTAGATCAATGTGTGTATGTCTCTTTAAGAAGCTATCCAAGGGGTGTATAAATAATGAGCACATGCAAATCTGACTGCCATTTTGTAGTAAGCTGTTGATGTAAGCATCCGTGTGCATAAGTTCTGTTAATCATTTTACTATATTTATGGATGCTGCTATCCATCCTGATCTGTTTCTATGCAATAAAGCATCTTAAATGGCCTACTCCACCTGCTATGTCTTCAATGTACAAGGGGACAAGCGACATGGTGTCAGAAGTAGCACATCTGATGGCCAGAAAGTATTCCAGTTTCTCTACTTCGACTTCAAGAGGCATTTAGCTACAGTTGGAGGTATATACAGGAGTGGACCATCCCTTGCTGCATGCACAATTTTCAAAACAGGTCAGACACAAATTTCTCATGTTAAACTTGCTCAAACTATTTCTTATTTGCAAAATATGAAACAAAGCATACAGAATGATCTGAACAATATTAAAAAAAGTTGAAATGTCCAATATTGCTAGAAATATTCAAATTAATATGGGAAATGTTTGAAATAAAATCTGAATTGTATAAAATGAATAAAACAAAATAAAAAGAAATGACCACATTTTTCAATATGTGTTTTGCAAATCTGTATTTTTTGTATTAACTGAGGCTATCCCAGTTATTAGACGTGTATGAAGTGTTTGCATGTTTGTACAGTGTTACAGTAAAGTTATTTCACAAATATAGCCATTTCAAAGCATATTTTGCAAAATACAATATTTCAAAGAATTTATTTTGCATTTGTGTGTTACTGCAAGTTAGAGAGAGGCAATTTGTCTGTATATATATATATATATATATATATATATACAAGGGCCATATTTTCAGTGTGTTTCTGCATACTTTGTTGGCATGGCTGAAGGATTTTGAAAACCTGGCCCACTTGTGTTTGATAATAATATTTTAGAGAACTGGAGAGTGTCTGAGCAGGAGTATGACATTTTCATACGGGCAGATTTTCTGATAAAGGTGACAGTACAAAAGCATTTACTCTACTAAATTTAGCTGGGTCAGAAGCCATGGAAATGGAATGTTCATTTGTGTATGCACCACCTATCTTTGCTGGAGAGTGGGAAAACTGTCATATTGTTGTACCAGCTGAGTCAAGGGAGGACCCTGAGTGCTTAAAATGTAAATTTAAAGAAATGTGTAACCCTCGGACCAACATTACAATGGAAAGGCACTTATTTTACACAAGGGATCAAAATCCAGGTGAAACTTTTGCAGCATATATAACCGACTTGAGGAGTAAGGCTAAAACATGCAGATTTGGTGAATTAAGCGATGAGTTGATAAAGGACGGACATGTGTGGTATTAAGGATGATATTGTGAGAAAGATTTTGCTTCATGACAGTGATTTAACTTTGAATAAGGCCATTGAGATGTCAGATATATGAGCTCATATAACAGCACACAAATATGCTTACAAATGAGAGAGGCATGTTTCCAGTAACGTCTAAGCCTCACTATGTTGGTATGCAGCAAGGGGTTAAGAGAAACTGGCTTAGGCACATGGCAGTTACTGTAGCCCCTGCAACCCTCACAGGTAAACCCCAGAGCTTTCTAGAAGGTCCCAGAGTTCGAACAGCCTCAGTGAAGCGTAACAGTGAGTCAGCAAAATCAAAAGGATTCATGGCTGTCACCATTCCTAATGTAACAAATTTCATTGCTAACTGTTGTAATTGTGGTGGAAATCATGACTCTAAAAGAGAGAAATGCTTAGCTTTTGGTCAGCAATGCTACAAATGGAATAAATGTAATAATTTCAAAAGATTTTGTAAATCAAAGGCCACACATTCTTTTACTAAAAGGGAACATTTTAAGAAATGAGTTTGCAACCCTACTTTTCACGTTGATGGTGTGTCAGTGCTTAGGGAAACAGTTAATGCAGTTGATTTATAGGCCAAGAATGAAGTATTTGTACTGTTCAGATAAATGGCAAACCCATAGAACTCAAAGTTGATACTGGCTCAAAGTGCAATGTTATGCTTGCAGAAACATTTGCTAGAATATGTGCTGGTGAAAAGTTCACTTTTGCAAAGTGTGCAAAGCTTGTTGTTGATGGTGATGAATAAATTCAGATGGAAGGCTCCGTAATGTTTTCATGTTACTCTGCTGGGAGAAGCTACGACTTATTATTTTATGTGGTCAAGAGGCACATCCAGTTATTATTAGACCTCAGAGACACCTTGAAAATGGGACTACTTTCATTTAATAAGGAAGTTCACCGTGTTAGCTTAAAAGACCACCGTTCTAAGTTTGCATTTGCCCAATCTATTTTTCTAACTATGCCGATCTTTTCGAAGACAAACTAGGCAAGCTTCCAGTTGTGTACTCCATGAAGTTAGATCCAGATGTCAGTCCTGTAATCAAGCCAGCAAGAAAAGTTCCAATAGCTATGCAGACCAGAGTCAAAGCTAAGTTAGATACTATGATGTCCACAAACCAGTTACTCTTTCATGTGATGCTTTGAAATTTGGTCTTGGTGCAGTCATTCTACAAGAGGCTCAACCTATGTGTGCAGAATTGTTACCCAAGCTGAAATGTAATATGCTCAGGTAGAGAAAGAGCTTTTGGCAATTGTGTTTGAATGTTCCAAGTTCCATGATCATGTGTATGGTAGACCTCTCCAGACTGAAACAGATTACCAACCTCTAGTCACTATTTTGAGAAAGCCTATGCATACAGCTCAAGCCAGATTGCAACGTATGATGTTGAGATTGCAAAAGTATCATTTCTGTCTTGTCCACAAGAAAGGCAAACTTCTTTATCTTGCTGATATGTTATCCAGATCACCCCGAAGTACTACTGAACAGCATGAGAATGAGAGATTTCATTTTGAAGATATGGAGATGAGAAATTTTTCTTCTGCATGTCTTGATGAGCTCAGAGATCACACAGCCACAGTTCCAGTTTTACAGAAGCTCAGCTACTCCCTCAAAGCAGGATGTCCTTCAAAGCAATCTAATGTACCTCCAGAAGTGCAACCTTATTTTCCAAGAGATGAGATTTTGTCAAAGAAGGATATCATCATGAAAGGTCCTAAAGTTATTGTTCCAAAGTCTTTGAAACAAGAGAACATTACTGTTTTACAGCAAGATCACCAAGGAACAGACTCTACCAAAAGAAGGGCAATAGAACTAGTATTTTGGCATTCTATGTCGCAGGATATTGACAGAGTACTTTCATCTTGTTCTATGTGCAATAGTGCAAAGCCACATCAACAGAAAGAACCACTTCAACTGAACCAGATTCCTGAACTACATTAGTCGACAGTGGCCACCGACATTTTTGAGTGGAATGGTCAACATTATTTGGTGTTCGAAGACTTTTATTCTAATTAGTTCAAGATTAACCTACTTCCCAAACTAGCATCCACTACTGTCATTACTAAGATGGAGTCATCTTGCAGTACATGGTAGTCTGCACAAAGTTATTTCTGACAAAGGCACACAGTTTACAAGCCACTGATTCAAACGATTTGCCAAAAGAGTGTGACTTTACTCATGTCACAAGTATCCCAGAGTATCCTCAGTCAAATAGTCTGGCAGAACGTGCAGTTCAAAGTGCAAAACAGTTACTAGAGAAGTTGAAATGAGACAATCGTGATGTTTTCCTAAATCTCTTGAATATCAGAAATATTGCTCATGATAAACATCTTGGTTCACCTGCTCAGACACATCTGTCAAGGCAAACCAGAACCGCATTACTCATCATTAGTCAGTTGTTGGTTCCTTGTATCAAGAACAACAGGTCAGTGAAAGTCAATCTGTGAAGAAGCATTTAACCCAGAAGTCCTAATACGATAAGACCAGCAAATCGCTCAATCCATTACGAGAGGGAGAAGGGGTAAGGATGCAAACATCCAAAGGTTGTGATCGGATTGGAGTCGTGAAGGCCATCTGCCCAGAGCTGAGATTGTACATTGTGGAATCACAAGGAGTTGACTTTAGGTGGCATTGGAAGCATTTGATACTGGTGTCTGAGCCTGTACCACAGCATATAGTCTGTGAGAAAGATTCTTTATCTGAGCGTGAGTTATCCAGTGTTCCAGTTCCAGTGGAAGTTCCAGAGAGTATGTCTGTTTCTTTCATGAATCTTAAGGGTCCTGATATGAGTTGTTCACCGAAGACTGTCCCTATTGCTAAACCCAGTCCTGATTGTTATGCTATGAGATTTGGTCAGATCTCCATACCATGTTCCAGATACACGGCAACTTGGACATGAACATTGTGTTTGTTCCTGAATGTCTTTATTGATGCATGTTTAATTGCAATGTTATTTTGATAAGGGCAATGTTTTTCTCCCATGTCGCTCTGAGTTACAACCCCTCAACTAATTTTCTCCCAACTCTGTTCTCTTTAAACTAGTCTCTCCTGCTGCTCCTTACTTAAAACTTTGTTCTGGAATCTCCCTCATCCTTCTGAATACTTCCTTCCCACAGTGATTGGAAAAAAAAAAGGGGGTGTCTTATTTTGTTCTACTTTCTTATATCACATATGCTTATTTACCTTGTAGCACATGTTTTGTATGACTAGTATCTTTAATTGAAGTTTAATGTTTTGAAACTGAATTTTTAATGTGCTGTTTGTTTTGTGTGGAGCTTTTCTCCCTGGGCCTCTACTGAAAATGGACATATATCCAGTTAGATTAGCCTGGTCAACAAATGTAAAATAAAATAAAAATAAATAAATTTTAAGAGGGAGGATGTAGATCACTGTGTGTATGTCTGTTTAAGAAGATATCCAAGGGCTTGCACAAATGTATAAATACTGAGTGCATGCAAATCTGACTGCCATTTTGTAGTAAGCTGTTGAGATGTAAGCATGTATGTGTGTAAGTTCGGTCTGTTAATCAGTTTGTTTATATTTAATGATGCTGCTATCCATCCTGATGTTTTTCTATGTAATACAGTATCTTAAATGAACTACCCCACCTGCTTCCTCTTCAAAGTACAAGGGGATGAGTGACACAGCCCATTAAACAGTGGTTTCCATTTAGCAGTCAGATTTTATGAATGATATATGTTATTATTGTGTTCTTTCATTTCCGACCCAGATAGCCCCAGAAGATAACAGTGGCTGATTGACCATGGCATGTCCATGGCTCTGACTTTTCCCCCTCAAACACACATATATACATATGTATACCCACCATGCACACACACATATATGTATGGGCACATGACAGAACATGTACCATTGACCAACCATGTCAATTTTGTGGTACAGCCTATAGCAGGGACATATGACAGTATAAGCATAAAGTGTCACGACTGTATAATACTTCCACCTAAGTCGTTTTGAAAATAGGATAGTCATATCAGCTGTGTGAGGTTTTGAAAGAAGTTTTTGTGATTTAGTGTATCTGTCAATAATTAAACACACTAGCAAACTATGTTATATAGTAATTCTATTTGTAAGAAAAGTGACATCCCTTAAACCACTAATACCAAATTCTGAAATGGTAGAACATCAAGGGGGTACCAGCCTCCCTTACAAATAGCATTAAAAGAAAATCAGTGTACAGATAACTGTTACAGTGATATATAACATGAACTCTTGCCTTTTATTTAGGGGGTTCTGAAGACTGTGTGTTGTTTTCTCACCCCATGTGCTTGGACTAATTTCCAATACTGACACCTATCCACTCTATTACTGATGTCGTCATCTGTAATTGCCCTTAATTTACCCCTTGGATAACTTCTCTGACTAAACATATCAATCAAATCGTCTACTTCTTGCCAAAAAGCATCATCACTACTGATAATATGACTCAATCTAATCACCTGACCTCTAAAAATGTTAAATTTCATAAAACATGGATGACAGCTTCTAAAATGTACATAATTATTACTAAAGGACTTCTTTCTGTAAATATTACTAGAAAAGCCTGTTTGTAAAATCACAAGTAAGCTCAATATCCAAAAAATTAACCATAGTACTAATGCTGCTGAAATTAAGGGCAATTGCAGATGAAGTTATCAGTAATAGAGTAGACTGGTTTCCACCTATTGTCATATCTGGGTTCACGACAAAAAGCAAAACGGATGTGATTAGTACTCATAATCACAATCAATTATTAGCATTCCCTATTCCAATGAGTTTAGAAAGTGAAGTACTTAAAAAGATTATTGAAAACAACTGGAAGATGATTTTAGGAAATAAAGATTTAAGTGACACGATAGGTTCTAAACCAATATTTATTTATAAAAAAACCTCAAATCCAAAATTTTTGTTAAAAGGTAAAAAGAGACAATTAAATGCTGTTGGTAATAAGCCATTAGGTACTTTTGCTTGTGGGGGGCGTAGCTGGTGTAGGTTTATTTATCCTGAAAACACATACCCTGGGATTCACGAAGGCCAAGTTTCCATGCAGGAACAGTGTAGGAGCTCCTGCATGGACAATGGCCACTGAGCGATCCAGGAAAGTGCTGTTTTCACGTGCACAAGTGGCCCTACACTGTTCTAGCATGGAAAACCGTCAAATATGCAAATCACCTCATTTGCTGGTGAAAATCATGCAAATGTGGTGATTTTGTGATTCACCAAGATGCCAGGTCTCCGTGCTAGAACAGTTTCAGTGCAAAAATGTATTCAGAAAATAACTGAGTACATTTCTGCATCTGACAAAAGGAGGCATGACAGCTCATGTAAAAGCATGTGTTATGTTTAATACACATGACAATGGCCAAATATAAGGCCATTGGCATTAAAAGCAGTTTATTGTTTTTTAAATTAAACTTTTTTTTTGGCCAATCTCGGCCATTAAAGCTTAGGGCAGCAGCGTGCAAACAGGATCATGCCGAAAATAAAAATAAAAAGGAGAAAAGACAATTTTAAGTTAAATCTGCATGTTGTCATTATAGTCAATGGCATGCAGAATGTAAACAATACCAGGGAGCACTGGTTGTCAGGGGGAAAGAGTCCATTTAAGTGCAGTAGCTGATGACCTACACACTGGGGTATGCAAATGAGAGGAGTTATACTGAATCACAGATTTCTTCAAATGTCAGCTTGTACCTAACCATGTAGGTGCAGCAATACAACAGTGCAAGTCTAAGAGCTGGATGACTTCATAAGGGTGTGTGTCATGCTTGCTGCAAGCTTATTGGAGCTCTGTGGCCCATGTCTGCCCTTAGCTAAGCACAGCTAAGGAAGGGGATGTGTATAGCCTAAACAGGTGTGCGCCACGCACCAGGATATAAACCAAAAGAAAAAAAAAAGAGGAAATGGCAGCACTGTTTACATATGAGCACTTGGTATGTGCAGCAAGCCTTAGGGCTTAAATAGGGAGGCACTGGGTAAGGGAAACAGCAGTAGGAAGGCAATAAAGGAGAACTAGCATAGCTGGCAGGGGGACTGTATCAGAATTAGCCAACTACACATGCAGCAGCACAGCACATTAATATAAAATATGCAAACACCCTACAGACTGTTTTTTTCCCACAAATTCTACACCCCTGGTGTACACCGATGGGGGATTTTTAACTGGCAAAGCTAACTAACATGTTATAGGGTGCTGTTGCTTTACTCCATCAATATGTGCAAGAGGCTGAGAGTGGTGAGGATGTGAATGCTAATGACAATCCCACAGTGAGGAGGAGGAGAAGAGTGTACAGACCCAGGGTAACCTATCAGGTCTACATGTGCTGGAGATAGTAGAGTGCTATAGGGTGGACAGGGACATTCTACAACAAATCTTTGAGCTGTGCCAGCCATGCCTCACACACAGAACTAATAGAGGGGAGCCCATCCCAGTGATGCCAAGGTATGTCTAAGCTTAAGGATACTAGCCACAGGTACCTTCCAAAGACCAACTGGGGATATCATGGGGGTCTCACAAGCATCAGCATGCAGGGTACTCCACCAGTTCCTGGATGCCATGACACAACATGCCAATGAGCACATATATTTCCCTACCACCTGTGAGGTGCTGCCCACACGTATGTTTTTCTTCCACCATATAGCAGAATACCCTGAAGTAGTTGGTGCTATAGACTTGCATGTACATCCACATAAAAGCACCACCCAGTGAGCAGGGCAGAGTCTACATAAACTGCAAAGGGCTTCCCCTCTATCACCTGCCAGGTCATGTGCAATGCCCAGGGCATTATCATGAATGTGTGTGCTGGCAGCCCTGGAAGCTATCATGACTCCCACATCTGGCATTGCTCACAGCTGTATCAGACATTTACCAGGGGGGACATCCAATATGGCCATCTAGTGGGGGATGATGGCCATGCACTGGAGCCATGGCTGATGACACCCATCAAAAATGCACACACACTTGAACAAGAACGCCATAATGAGGCACACGCACAAACCAGGATCATTGTAGACTATGTGTTTGGGATGCTCAAGTCATGGTTCCGCTGTTTTGACAGATCCATTGCAGCCTTGCAGTACTCTCCAGCTACTTGTACACAAATGTTCATAGTATGTGCCATGCTACACAATATGATCCTGCGGAAACAGCTGCAGCAGGAACAGCACAGGGCAGGACCACACAGCCCCCCACCATTGCCAAGGTCAGCACAGGCACAGAGGGATTAAGAGGAGGAACATCCTGAGCCTGCTCCTGTAGGCAGAAGGAGGTGTGCACAGTATGCCCAGGTCTTGGCAAAGAGGCAATGCATAGCATACACACTGACACTGTAGGGACCCAGGCACTGGTACCTCTCTCTCTGACTTGCACATACAGTAAAAGGGATACCAAACATGACACTACCTTAGCTTTACCATGTAGAGGGAGTGTACTATGTGCATCCAACATAGTCAGCCATACAGCACTGTCCTCTGTACTGGCCCAGCAACAAGGTAGGTCACTCTTCCTATCAATTACTGAATGGAGTAGTATGTTCTCATGTTTGTATCTATGATATGGATACAAGCATTCAAGGGAATTGGGTGGCTGAATGGGATAGCAGCAGACAGCTATATGGGACAGCAGGAAATTCATAACAAATACTGGTATCAACATATTAGGCAGCACCACACAAGGTGACTGAAAAATGTATTTTAATTTGCGTGCTCTGCTTCTATGCTGTGCTGGATCCAAAGTCTCTTTAAGACACACAGTCTTGCTGTGCTGTTTACTGCTGAATCAGAGACACATTAGTTTTTTAGGCCATTTATATTTTAATGGGCCATCTGCCCGTTGGCTTCTCTACCATTTGCCTGTTGCTATGCCCCTACAGGTAAACATGGTATACTGTGCCCTACCTTCTCCCTTCCACCAGAAGTGATACCAGAGGGACTCTAATGTTATGGGAGAGTGATACCTGCCTAGACTGGACTGAGCTGGTTATGAGGACTCTTCTTCCATGACTGGATGATTTCTCTGGTGTGACCTTGTCTATTTGCATGAAGTCTCCTGGCTCATGTCCAGATTGAGCATCTGTGCCATTACCTCATTATTTCAGGTTGGACATGGTTCAGGGATTTACAGTGGCTTCGCCTCTGAATCATAGCACAAGCATGATTACATGTTCGGTTTTCAGTGGGGAAGAGCTGGGAGGCTGTTTGCCTTTGAGCACTTTTCTGAGGTTCTTTTGTTTTTCTTTTCTTTATCCTTTGCATGGTTTTTGGTAGTTGATCCCTCTTGCTAGGGGGGTAGTGCCCCAGTGGCATTAAACACAAGAGTGGGCCTGAGAGGGCAAATGGGAAGGGACACATGCCCACGATTATGAAAGGATGGTGATGAAGAGTTGATTAGCGTCCCTGACATGATTGCCCCCATGTGGTTCAGATTATTTGGTTGTTATAGGTGGTGTATCCTAAATACTTTGGCGGTTTGCACTGCTTCTCCTTCAAATAAGATGTTACATCATGTAATTTATTCTTCCCTCAAATGTTTCTTTTGGTTAATGGATTACCACCACAATATTTTTTTTAGCATTTTTCTTGACAAGCTTGCTCTTGGCTACATTTTTCTGTCTGCTGCTTGGATGCTGGGAGGATGAGGTTGTCTGCTGGAGAGCCGATTATGGTGCCCAGTTTGCAGTCATCTCAGGTTTGCGCCCAGTTGGCTGGCCTCTTTCCAGTTGTCTGGCCGACCGAGCCAGCCGATCTTCCAAGTTGAGATACTCCTGGGGTGTGCAGAGTGTAACCCCTTTGGTCCCTGGCCTCACATCACTGGTCCATTTGGAATCTGTCTGACATGTCTAGTGCAATAAACCAATTTATTTGCAATTTAGTGCCTATCTATTGTCCTGTGGTGACATAGGGTTTAATGGGTAGCTTGCTGAGTATGGGGATGTGCCATGTCCAGGGGCTGTGGCAAGGCTTCCTTAGGCTGTGTACCCAAAGAAATCAACCCCCTGTTTAGTTTCAAAATCTGTTTCCAAAGAAAGCAACCAAGTCTGGGAAGGCAGCATTGTGGGCCCCAATGTAGTATCTTATGAGGATCCAGTTTGATCTCCTCATAGCTTTGCAGACCAAGCTGCTCAGGCTATCCTTAGGCGCTAGGCGGCGGGGTGTCGGTTTCAGGCTTACTAGAGGATGGATCTTTTGTGATGAGGCACCACCTTGTAAGAGGGCACACTTGCTGTCGCCACTCTTGGTAACTTAAAAGTTAGTTTTATGTTTTATAGTTTTAGTTTTGCTCTTCTTGGAGTTCATGGGGTAGGGACCGCAGCCCCGCGCGTCTGCCCATTACTGCATTGTTTTTTGCTTAGAGGGCGGCTTGAGATGTCGGGGGCAGCACTCTCAGGGGGCAGATATTGCTGGGATAGATGGGGGCCTTTTTTGGTAGGGGAGTTTCTTTTGGAGGAGTCATGCTGGCTAGGATGTTGTGTCTGTGGGTTTGGTGTTTTTTTTTTGTGATTTTTTTGAATTAATTCTGGGCAGGGGAATTACACTAACTAAAGAAAGCCTTGTACAAATCCTGTGATTATCCTTATTGTTTTCCTCTTTAATTTTTCTCTGACAAAGCTACCTGTAGATGTGTTTTTGTAGTAGTTTGCTTTTACTGATCAGTGATTGATGAGGGATTTTGGGATTTTGCTCTATCATTTAGTAACTCCTATTGTATAGTTTGTTTATGGCTGGGGCTCCACCCACCAGACAGCCTGTCTGCCTTTGATTGGGTCTTCTTGGTTTTATTTGGGATCGATGATCCCCATGCATTGAAGGTGTTCATAGAAATTGTTATAAAGGAAAGGTCTGGGTCTGGGGCCGATTTCAGCAGGGGCTTTTTTGAAGAATTCCACCTCAGTTTTGAGGCGACATTATGTGACACAGAGCTTTGCATGACTCCATCTGTAGTCTGTTTAAAGCTCCAAGCCTTTCAAATTGCACACTGATAAAGAAACATATTTTGCAGCTATAAGCACAGTTACAGATAACGTATTTTATAATAATCCACACATGCTCTTTCTGTCAGATTGTAGCATATATTTGCAAAGTTTTCCTTCATTACAGATATGAATGATGACTTCTACAAAGTACCTCTCTGTCCCTCTCTCACATAACTGAATAACTACAATTGTTATATAGAGTGCTAGTCATGCACATAGATATTGTTTTTTCCTCTTGGCATATTTTTTGGCCTTCTGTGGGAAGTCACATAATGTCTGTTTTTAGACTTTTCTCTTGTCCTGTCAGCAGTTCTGCTGATGTGAAAATGCACAAATGCATGCAATCAGAATAACAGAAGTATAAAAGGAAACGTCTGTTCTGTTCCTATTGAAAAAAACATCACGTATTGCTGAGTTTAGATATTTGTTCTGCAAACATGAGAAAAGCATGTGATACTTGCTTTCCAATATTGCTTTGTTAGGCTTTTCTATGCTTTGAAGAGAAGCCTGTTATACATATAGTATGAATGCCCATTTTACATTGCTAAACTCTATACATATATTCAAGCAAACTTTTTATTCTATGCTTTATCTTTCAGCATATTTACAACATAATTAATTTCAGCCTTATATTCATAATCTCTAGCAGTGACAACCCTCACTGCAGTAAATGTGATGGCCCAAAGAACTGTGGGTGTCAAAAGGTCACATAAATGGATGTCAGTGAGGGTCACATATCCACCACCAGCCTCACCCAGCAGGACAGGTGTAGATGACCATGAAGAAAGGCCAGGCTAAGGCCCCCAAATGATGGCAATGGTGACCAGCCCCTCACCAGACCTACACAGACATACTACAACAGGTCTGGCAGTTGCATTCTAGTTCTGAAGGGTAAGAAGTCTGAAACTGAAACATATGCCATTAAGATCTAACATGTGTTCTCTACTGATATGCCTCCTGTCTGCGTGATAGGCCACAATACAATATGAAATGGAAGCCAGCAGAGTAACCAAAATACCAGTACAGTCATTTCAAATGTTAAAGTCTGCAGGTGTGCACCCACTACAGTCCCATGTAGAAATTCAGTAACAGATAGCCTGCAGCACTCCCAAATGGTCTACAGTCCTCTGGCAAAGGCCCATGCCTCACCCATAGTGACAATGTATGGAATATCAGGGGGTCCTAACTAACAGCCTAACACAGTAAACGGAAAACAAATGCAAGGCCATGTTGACAAATGCCAGTAGTATGCCTTACCATGTGCTACTGCAAGGACTGTGGATCAGGCCAGAAATACTACTGGGATAAAGGCCCAACTATAGGGATATCTTTGACATATTGCTTACATAATGTTAGGAGGAGGAAAGAATAGAGGAGGGGTGTAGAAGCATGGATGTCATGGAGTGTGTGAAGTCTGAAACTCTAATGTCCACCCATACTACTCCCGACTGCAAACCCATGAATGAATAGCCACAAAACTGCTTGTAAATTGCAATGTGAAAGTAAACTGACCAGATATATGAGTCCTGCCTCTGGATAACCTGGGTGTATCTGTACAGCTGAGACGTATGGCCCAAGCAGGATATGGCCATTCCATGAAGTTGAGGAAAGTACACAGAGGGGATCCCCAGTCAGCATACTAAGGTGCTGGACCATTTACACAGAACCAGCAGGCTCTTGTCTTTGGCTACCCCTCCACAATGGCAGGTGTGTGCCAGAATGTGTAGTCTATATGCCTCAGAATATTGGTCTCAGCTTCATTCATCTTGTATTTCCTGGTAAATAACTGTGAGCAAAGAATGATAACTGTCAGTAGTTGATGACATGGCATATAACAGTGTAAAACAGTACATATGTCAGAAAATCTATGCTGCAACCAACCATGTCAGACAGCAATAGTTACAGTATCCCCTGTATGTTAAGCCCATCTACAGATATCCTGCAGAAACAGGTTGCCAGGGGTAGCTGTAGAACACAAAACCCTGAAATGGAGTCCAACCCTCCCTGGAATGGATGCACACATTCCCTATAGAAGGTCATACTGGGCATGCTCCTACACTTAGAGGAATGGAGCCCATGTCTCATAACACAGTGGACTACAGATATCGGTTATTTGCAGCTGTCTGTGCACACTCACCAAATCTTATAACACTGATACTTCACACACACACACACACACACACACACATACACACATACACACTGGATAGGAATACACACACAAAGATGTGGGGAACAGCGAGACAAAAAGTGACAAAGAGAATCCCATTATGAGGTCTGTTCCACCCACTACACATCCCATTGGCCTATATCACATGATGTGCTGATGTCATTCACTGTAGAAATATCTTTGTTTAGCCCACAGCCTTATAGTGTCAGTGGTGCTTGTGATAACTGTGTAACACTACAGTACAAATAGGTATCCATGTAGCAGTTGTAATATCAGTCCTGTCAAATGTAAAATTATGTGTGAGTGTGTGTTTCTAGATGAATGTGGTTGAGGCCATTCACACTCACTAAACTTCCCTATCCCTCCTTCAGCGCTGCTGCTGATGTCACTCACCTTCAAAGATACCGTTGGACAGCCCTGCAACATATGAGCTTCATTGTGCTTGTGATGACTGTGTAATACTATAGTGTAGCAAGCTCTTTAGGTAGGAGTTCCAATTCTGATCCTAGCAAGTGTGTAAATGTGAGTGTTTGTATGAGAGAGTGTGTGTATCCTTGTAGAGACCCGATTTTGTGGTCATTCACACTTACAACACTTCCCTTACCCCTCCTTTAGCACTGCTGCTGTCACTCACCTTCAAATATACCTTTGTACAGCCTTACAACATATAAGCTCCATGGCACTTATCATAACTGTGTAAAACTATAGTGTAACAAACTCTTTAGGTAGGAGTTCCAATCCTGATCCTGGTAACTGTGTAAATGTGAGTGTTTGTGTGAGAGAGTATGTGTATCCTTGTAGAGAGCTGATTTTGTGGTCATTCACACTTACAACACTTTCCTTACCCCTCCTTTAGCACTGCTGCTGATGTCACTCACCTTCAAAGATATCTTTGCACAACACTCAAACATATAAGCTCTGTGGCGCTTGTGGAAACTGTGTAATGCTATAGTTAGCAAGGTAGTTAGGTAGGAGTTCCAATCCTCATCCTGGCAACTGTGCAAATGTGAGTGTTTGTATGAGATAATGTGTGCATCCTTGTCAAGACCTGATTTTGTGGTAATTCACACTTAGAATTGCTGCTGATGTCATTCACTTTCAAAGATACCTTTGCAGAGGTCTCCAAAATGTAAGCTCAGTGGTGCATGCAATAAATGCAGAACAATGTAGTAGCAGTAACTGCATAGGTAATGGGGTATCGGTTTGAATCTCATTCCTGGCAAGTGTTTGTATATATGTCTGTACCTTAAAGATGTTGGCCCCATTTGCACCCAGTACACATCTCAGTGCCTGAATTTTAGCAGTCCTGCAGATATCATCCACCTTAGAAGTACCTGTTGGCAACCCTAAACCATATAAGGTCAGTGGTGCATGTGCTAAATACGTAACATAATGGTTCAAAACAATAGTTCTACAGAGGTTTGAACCTCATCCCTGGCAAATGTAAATGTGTGTGTAGGGGTAAAATAGTTTGTGGAATCTCTCACCCACTACATCGCCCAATGCCAGTAATTACAAGGGCTGGTGATGTTCCTCACCGTAGAAGTGCCTTGGGACAACATCCATCCCATAAGCTCTGTGGCACATGTGATAAATGTGTAAAACTATAGTAGTAGTAGTAGTAATACATTGCTAGGTAGGGGTTCAAAACGTAGTACTGGCAAATGTGTGTGTGTGTTATCAGTATCCTGTGTTGGGTGGTGTGATTGTATAATAACTGGATCCATTGGGGGATGGGTTTTGTTAAACTATTATGTTGAGGACCTAGTATATGTCACAATGTCCACATTATAAGGCCAACAGTTGTCAAACACTGTAGACATTGGTGTAGAAAATCCACAGCCCTAAATGTCTAGTGTCATATGCAATGACTATGTGACAGTATGGATTAGTGAACAATATAGGCAACCCTTCTAATACTCAGAGACCACTCCCCACCCACAAATCATGCACAAACACACTTGGCTAGACAAAAATCACTATATCAGTAATTCCCCTGCATATTGTTTAACAGATAGTACCTATGGTGTGATTGCAGTGGACTACATGCCTGTTGACCACAACAGTGCCACTGACATCAGAAAGTACTTTGATGTGTTACATTTCTTGACTGAGTGTGTGTTATCCAGCAATAAAAAGAGCATGGCACCCTGTTCCATCCCCTCAGTAGCCCAGTCAATGTGTACAGTGGCCCTTTTGCCATGTTTCCCACTGGATGCCGGCAACAACTGTAGAGTCTGCAAATGTACCCAACAAAGGGAATACCATGCCTTATACATATGCCCTGTATGAACAGACGCCACTAACTCCACTGAATACCCATATCATAGTGTCAATGTAGGTGCAATCACTACCTCACTTACATAGCCAGGTCTCACCAAATGAGGTTAGGAATGCTACATCAGAAGATACCAGTCTGTCCACACAACATGCCCTAGAGACATCAAGCACACTTCCACACTTCAAAGAACATGCATATGGGACATGCACAACCCAGACACTGTCCATGTTATGGAATATAAATCACATGCATGGGAAGCAGTGCACATCACTGGCCACTCATGATAGAAATCTAGATGAGTGAATGGGGAATACAATACCAACCCCTGGGGACGACACCAGTAACTATACTCCTGAACCACACTGGGGACTATCTTCATGTGGCCTGATGCCAGGTTATTCCCTTGGGCTAGCATTGTAGAGCCTTCAGCCCCATTCACCTGCTATACACCTATGAAGCAATAAACCTATGGATCTCAGTACTGGCAAGAGTGTGTGTGTGTGTGTGTGTGTGTGTGTGTGTGTGTGTGTGTGTGTGTGTGTGTGTGTGTGTGTGTGTGTGTGTGTGTGTGTGTGTGTGTGTGTGTGAATAGTAATCTCAGTGTGTTTGGTTGATGAATATCCCCTGTGGCTGTGGTTATTAGCAATTGGAGGTGTGTCCAAACCACAACATGTACCATTCTCCATTCTACAACAGATGCTGTAAATCAACATATACCTATGTACAACCCTCAGCTCTAAAATCTGTGAGGCATATGCAATCACTGTGTTATAGACCAGGGATTACCGTGCATATACTGTACTCGCCCTATGACATGGTGGATGTGCTACCACACTGCAATACCCTGTGGCCTTGCTGCATCCTGATGACAAACAGATTCCTAGAACAGAAATGGGATACAGCATTTGAGAACACATTCACTCAGCATTTCACTTGTTCATAGGTTCATAGGTTCATAGATTAGTACTAAGCTAACTGCCCTTGAGAGCCATTTTAAGCCTAGCCAATTATCCCTTGTGAGACTCAAACCCTGCACCTTGTGTTTGTAAGGCAAACACCTTAACCATTAGACCACCCTCCCAACCCCTTGTAGGGGGTGAGAGGGGTAAAGCTGGCACTGAATGTGTTGCCAAGATTGTGGGCAATATCTGTTGTTTCAGGATAGGTATTAGCTTTGTGCAGTAACTCACAGCACTTGTGTTTAATGCTATGGAGGTTGTTGATGTAACTATCAAAGGCTGTTGTGACTGTCATCAGTGTCTGCTGCATCTCTTCTGCGAAAGATGCCTGTCAGTGATTTCATGAGGAATCCAAAGTTGTGTTTGAGGCTAATAAGGGAGTTCAACAGTCATGGGACACCACCTTTCCCTGCAACAGTGTCCTACTTCTGATGTACACTTTAGTAATGGCAGGGGACCATCACATTGTTGCCCAGTGCTTGCAGGGCAGTATCTGGGTTCTGTTGGCTCTGACTCGTAGATGCATTCATGTACCTGTTTGCACAGTGCATATGTGTATGATTCCACAGTCATGCAGCTACTTCTCATTGCCATGGGTGCAGTGAAGACATCTACCCCTGTTTTCATGGTTGCAAAGTCAGCTTTGGAAAGGTTTTGCCAAGTGGTTATCTTTGTGGGGGGGGGGCTGACATGTTGAGTTCCATGTTAATTACAGCTTCTGTGAATCTCACCATGCAGGGATTGACATATGTGGATAAGCAACAGTCCCATATTTAAGTGGTCAACACAGGTCAAGGTTGTTGCATCCTCTACCAGTGGTCAGTATGAGCTGGTCTAGGGCAATGAAAATGAAGAATCCCAGAAGTGTTGTGCCACTGTACTGGCACTTGGCTACATTCCCTAGGTAATGGAGGGGTAGTTGAAGACTCGTACTATGTCAGTGTTGCATTGGACCATCATAGATGACAGAGTGTTGAGGAATGTGCATTGACAGTCTAGTGACATAGATC
The DNA here is from genome assembly GCF_019279795.1 of Protopterus annectens. Lineage (NCBI taxonomy): Eukaryota > Metazoa > Chordata > Ceratodontiformes > Protopteridae > Protopterus > Protopterus annectens. The sequence goes on along the minus strand of NC_056729.1, from coordinate 1,871,236,686 downwards.
TGGACCCATAGCAGACTATGGTCTGACTTGCACTATTACCCCAAGGCAGTTGTACCGGAAGTATCACCAATGCATTATGATGGGATACTAGTCTGGAGATGTTCCTATCCATAATGGATATGGAGACAACACCATCTGTGGAGGTGTGGTGTGGCCCACGTTTGAGGGCTGACAGCTGTAGAATGTGTCATAGCCTGATCCGGCAGGTCTGCTGTCTGCTGCTGTGAACTACCTCTCCATTAAAGCAGACATGTGTCCTCCACTCCATTGACTGCTATGAGTGACTGCATCTTGACAGTTGGATGTCCACTGTTGAGCAACATGACCCTGAGATTGCATAAATGTCTAGCTGTAATGGTGGTAATAACAGGGTCTATATTAGAACACTGAACATTCAAAATGTTGAGTGTTCTAATATCGAACCCTAACAATTGAAACTACAAAACATCGAACATTTAGAACAGAGAATTCTTTCCTAGGGAAAGAATTCTCTGTTCCAAAACACATACACACACAAGCACACCAAACAAACAGCAATCCACATACATACACCTAAACTCTAACACCTAACCCTACACTAAACTATACATACACCACTAACTACCCACTAACTACAGCAAACCAAACACATAATCACACAAAAACATACTCGGAGGCTCTAAATAAAGATCTGCCGAAGCAGCAGAGACCTCCAAAGCAGACACCCAGGCAGCCGCTACCCCAAAACAAAACACGTGCAACACATATCTCACAAAGCCAGTGTGCTGAACAGTCACAGCCCTTAAGACTAAACAACACACCTGATACACTTGTAATAGGTGACTCTATCGTCAGGCACACTGACGTCCCGCTCACCAGGCTGAACAAGGAGAGGGTCACGGTGAGCAGCCTGTCGGGCGCTAGGATCCGCCACATAACACAAGCACTCAGGTCACTCCAAGGCAAGTACAAATATGACTCAGTCATTGTCCATGCTGGTGTGAATGACCTGAGGCAACCTCCCTGGACTACATGAAAAGAGACATAAAGGAGCTCTCTGAGCATGTAGCCCAGGCCGGTATGACCCTGACCTTGAGTAGCATCTTACCCTCACCAAGAATGATGCCACAATATGAAGACAAGATGATCAATTTCAACAATTGGCTTAAGTACTGGTGTCATTCAAAGGGGATCCAATGCCTGTCAGCCTGGGATGATATGCTCGACAAGCCACGATGCTTTCGCTAGGGACGGCTTGCACCTGTCACCCCTGGGCTTTCGGATATTGGCAAAGGCTCTTGCTACCCCATAGTGCCTATTTTAGGCAAGGCTCAAAAGACAAACCCACCTCCATAGGTGTCACAAGGGATAAGAAACTAAGAGTAATGCTACTCAACACCAGAAGTCTAAACCTCAAGATGCACGACTCAAAACTCTCCTTAGCATGGAGAACATCGATATCTGTGCAGTAACAGAAACCTGGTTCAGGGCTCCTGAGAGCACCCCAGCACTACCAGGTTATACCTCATACCATGCTTTTCGTCCCCAAAACTTGGACCGAACCACAAAAGGAGGGGGAGTATCGATATTCATCAAAGATACCCACACCTCCAGGTTGGTGGCAAAGCATGAAGCATCAGAGACTATCCATGTGCCTTCCAGTTTATAGCCTGCTACAGACCACCCTCCCAAACCCAGGAACCCCACTCGGCCTTCCCGAGAACACTGGAAAATATGAAGGTCTCTCCAAACACCATTATATTGGGCGACTTCAACTACCCAAACATAGACTGGGAGCATTACTCTAGCTCCAACACCCTAGTCCAAAGGTTCCTAGAATTTATAAACTCAAATGCTATGGAACAACTTGTTACCACTCCCACAAGAGGGGAAAACATACTGGACCTGATCATCACCAACATGGGGACTCTATGCTCCAGACCAGAAGTGTATCCCTCACTGGTAAGATCAGACCATAAACTAATCTCACTGGATATTCACATCCCGACCCCACCCCCTGCCCAGAAAACCACAGTGAAAAACTTATCTAAAGCAAATTTCACACTCCTGAAAACTGAGGTGGAATCCTTCAAAGCCCCCGGGCCTGTGGAAAATATGGCCCAGACCGCAGAATCCTTTATAAATGCATTCTATGAACACCTTCAGGAATGCACTGATCATGCGATCCCAAAAAAAAACAAGACCCAATCCTCCAAAGGCAGACGTCCTGTCTGGTGGACCCCAGCCATAAACAAACTATACAATAGAAGGAGGAAGCTACTAAATGATCTCACTGATCAGTATTAGCAAAAAACTATGGGCACACATAAAATTGTCTAAGGCCAGCTTCGAGAGAAAAATTGCACAGGACACTAAGGATAATCACAAGGCTTTCTTTAGTTATGTTAGGAACCTGGGTGGTAATTCCCAGATATGCTCAGAATTAGTCCAAAATTACAAAAAATACACCGAACCCACAGACATTGCCAACATCCTAGCTGACAGGTTCAGCACAAACTCCACCCCCCTCCCCACCAAAAGGGCAAATATCTATCCCAGCAGAGTGCTGCCCCCTGACATCTTAGATGCTCAGGTAAAAGCCGCCCTCTCCAAAGCAAAAAACACAGGATCAATGGGACCAGACGGTGTCCCGGTCTGCGTCCTACATGAACTCCAAAAAGAGCTAAACCCAAACATAAAACTACTGTTCAATCTCAGCCTTACTACAGGATATGTGCCCAAAGAGTGGCGTACAGCAACAGTGGTCCCTCTCCATAAAGGTGGTGCCTCAACGGATCCTGGAAACTATCGCCCCATAAGCCTGACTAGCTTGGTCTGCAAAGCTATGGAAAGGATCATCATGGACCTCATAAATAAAGATATTGGGGACCTACAAACACTGGATCCTACCCAGTTCAGCTTTGTTAAGGGCAGATCCTGCCTCTTAAACCTGGTTGATTTCTTTGAAACAGTCACCAAGGCCATTGACAAGGGAAGGTGGTCCACACAGCCTACCTGGACCTCGCAAAGCCTTCGATACAATACCCCACTTGGGCATTATAGATAAGCTCACCAGCTTAAATATAAACCCTATGTCACTAGATGGATTGCAAACTGGCTCAAGGACAGAACCCACATGGTTAGAATTGCTGGAGCCATGTCAGACTCCAAACCAGTTACAAGTGGTGTCCCACAAGGCTCAGTCTTGGGACCTCTCTGTTTGGTATATATTTCTCGAGGTACAGGCCAACACGGAAGGACTGTGGCTGACCAAGTTCGCAGATGACTGCAAACTGCGCCATAATCGACTCTCCAGCTGACACAAGCATCCTCCAAAAGGGCCTCATAGAAACAGACAACTGGTGCCAGAGCCATGGCCTCAAGCTAAATGCCAAAAGTGCATAGTCATCCCTTTGGCAAAACAAAGTGCCACAAATTACCACATAGGTGGTAATCCATTAAGTACAGAAGAAGTAATTAGGGACCTGGGGACCCAAGTTGATAGCAATCTCTCATTTGACAACCACGTGGCCAAAGTGGTTAGAAAAACATTTTATATAGCCTACCTAATCATGAAGGGATTCACATCTAGATCAGGGGACGTCATCGTGCCTCTTTACTCATACCTCATCAGGCCCATAATTGAGTACAATGCCCCTTTTGGGATGTACCTTACCAGACACCTGCAGCAACTGGAAAGACCCCAAAAGTACCTCACCAAGAGGATCAAAGGGCTCAAACAGATTCCATATGCTGCCCAGTTAAGAAACTCCAGCTCTACTCAGTGGCATACCGCCTGTTCAGAGGCAATCTGTGCCTGACTTATAAAGCCATGTCCAACCCGGAATTAATGGACATGGTGCACCTCAGAAAATCCAAATCCCATCGAGCTACACGCTCGAGAGATTTGAACCTCAGCACTGAAATAAGTAGGACATACTGGAGGGACAGATTCATAACCCAGAGGCTCCCTTCACTCTGGAATAAAATCCCAGTCCAGGTTAGGCAGAGTCCCTCACTGACTCTCTTCAAGAGGAATCTTGATAAGTGGATGGGAGATTGTAGGTTTACCCCGGGTATCACTTCTGTGTCACTGTTAGACCGAGGCACAGTATACTAACCTCGAAAAAGGGCATAGCAAAATAAATTTAAAATGGGTGGCGAAAGCCAAACACATTCTGGCTAGGCTTATAAATGCCCTAGGGCAGATAGCCTAGTATTAACCTATGAACCTATGAACTTACCGTAACCCAAACCCTAACCTTAAGGTACTTCACTATCGCACATTCACCTCACCCGCTCCCTAACTCTAACTCACCTAACCCACCCTAATCCTCACATCCATACAATTGCACACTTACCTGACCCTGCCCTAAGCCTAACTCACCTAACCCACCCTAACCCACACGTCCACACAATCGCACACTTACCTGAACCCAACCCGTAACTTTCCACCAGAGCGCTAAAAATGCTGAAGCAACAGAAATGGACAACCAAATTCTTTCCCTAGGAAAGGATCCGGATTTCTATTGCTTCGATATTTCCAGCCTTCGCTGAAAATGGGTCAATATTAGAACACTCAACATTTTGAATGTTCGGTGTTCTAATATAGACCTGTAATAAAATTAGGAACACTGCCTAATAAGGCAGGGTGGCAAGACATGTAGCCAGTACCTGGCAACCCAGCAGTGACAGATGTAGGACATCCATGGCAAGTAATTGGGTTCTGTCAACCATGTCATCCGAAGCAGAGAGGTTCTGGATCCCCTACGAATGACATATAACACATAAGCCAATGTTGCAGTCAATAATCTGTTGAAAGTGCTGCAGCATCATTCTGGGTGACAGTGGTGCACTGCCCAGGGCTACTATCACACCTGAGAGACATGTTATGTATAGGAAAATTTACTTGTTAATAAATGACATGTTGTACCAGGGGCAAATCAATGAGGATGAGCATGCATACATGTATAATAAGTATCCTATGGTACCAAATATATTTCTAATTCCCAAGGTCCATAAGGGACTTAGGGACCCACAGTTTAGACCTATAGTTGATGGTAAATGATTAAAAACATATTTTATAAGCACATTTTTGGATAAAAAAATATAGGCAGGATTAAAAACATTTCCACACATATGTAAAGATTCTTGGGACTTCTTAGATAAGGTGGGTAGAATAAAGTTTGATAAAAGTGTAATCATGGTCACCATTGATCTGGTTAGCTTGTTTACTGTCATCCCACATGCAGAAGGTTTAGCGTGGTTAGAGACCCAATTGCTTAATACGGGCCTATATGATCAGGACAATATTAATGTATATATAATGCTGATGGACATGGTGTTTCAGAATAATTATTTATATTTTGAAGGTCAGTATTAAAGGTCAAAAAACGGGGGTTGCTATGGGCACTGCCTCCACCCCCGTTTTTGCAAACTACATTATGTCTTATTGAGAACAACAGTATGTGATGCAGAGTACATTCCAATCAAATATTTTGTTTTATACAAGGTTTTTAGATGATTTGTTTATTTTGTGGAAAGGTACTGAGCAGAAATTAGAGCAGTTTTATGCATGCATAAACAATACTGTTTTTCTTTTAAATTTACACAACATAATAGAAAAAACATTGCTTATTTAGATGTAGAGTTATTTATTACTGAAGACAATGTGGTGGAATCAAAAATTTATAGAAAACCAACTTTTTTAATTTAAAGTTTACCAGTGCAGACCCATCCTTCTAGAAAAAGTCTATAGTTAAAGGGTAATTGGACCAAGCAGCCAGGATGGTGAGCTCAGACATAAGGAATTTTAAATGTCAACACTGTAACTTCTGCCCCCATATTTTAGAAACTGGGTTAGTTTCGTGTTAAATGGAAAAATATTGAAGATTAATGGGCATTTTAATTGTAGCACCACCATTGTGGTTTATGTAGCTAAGTGTTTGATGTGCCCTATTTTTTATGTGGGTAAGGCTGCTAGACCTTTTAAGAACAGAATAAGTGAACATTTATTGGACAGCAGACATAATAGGCAAACTAATACATTAGCAAGACATATTAACGAATGTAGAGACCATGTTTTTTTTTTTTTGTGAGCCAACATTTGTTTAAAGATCCACAAAGTAGATGCCTAGATGTCCACTTAGATATTTGTGAGCTAAGATGGCAACTTAGTGCCACTAAGTATCCAGGTATTAACAAGGCTATTAGCTTATCTAGCATATTAAAGTTAAGACATATATTAGGGTAAAATCTCTTATTCGGGGGATTGGTACATTGTTTTTTTTATAATATAATTTGTCTAACATAATATTATAGGTAATGTTAGGTATTATCTGTTTATATTTTTAAATTATATTGGATACATGTTTTATATAATATGTTTTTTCATTATTTGGCATGTCATTTTAAGAATTAATTGATGTGTAATTAGTGGTTCACTATTTAAGGCTGGGTTAGTAGTGCATGTGGGCATTTTGTATATTTGTTCTAAAGAAGTCCCTTATCACAGAAGGGAAGAAAGAGCTCAACTGTTTCAATAAAGCTGTTTGTGTTAGCTGTTCTTCCTTTGCTGTGGGTTTTTGTTCTACTATCACACCAGCCTGGACTGCATAATCAGAGAGTTCAACCACGTCTCCTGTCATGTAGTCCATGGAGGTGTGTCCAAAGTCATACACACCCACATGAATATGGAGTGATACTCGTAGTTGTGGAGTGACATTACTGGTTGTTTCATGTGTTAGATGCTGGCATGTGATACGCATATGCCTGTTACATGCTCCATATTCAACTTAGTAAGTGGGATATGTGTGTACCTCAGCATTGAGTTACCTATGATCACTGTATTGTGCAAGGTGGCTAGCCTTAGGAGCTTAGGTTGGGGACACACTGTGTAGGTTAAATATGTGTCCCTTGGCATGTGCCATGTTGTGGTTGTCTTTGTGGGTATCTGTCTTGCTTGTCTGTGCTGTTTGGGTAAATGTCCATTGAGTGCCTCTGGGAATGTGGGTGTGTGGCTTGTCACTGTATGTGATGGCTGTCAAAGTAGGTGTCATGGTGAGCTACATGTTCCACATAGTGTGGTGCAGGTGTTGATCATATCCTCTTGACCTGCTAGTCCAGTCTTTGCTGAAGAGTGCATATGTTCACATTGGGTGATATATGGGTAACCCTCACAGGTCAGAGTGTTTGGAGTTTAGAGGGTAGGGTTATCTGTGTAGGATGTGTGAGGAAGTTGCAACAGTGCCCCAGAATGGACAAGTGCACCAGGCTAATGGGTGAAAGGACAAATAACTGCCCTTCAAACATGCCAGGAGGGGTGGGCATAACTAGTAAGTTCTGGGGTAACATCTGTGATGAATGAGTACTGCTGATGGCTCACAGGTGTGCCAGACTTCTTGATATAATAACATGGGGAAGTGCCAAGCCATAATGCTAGTTGAAGTGCAAGACAGAAAGAACTAGCATGATGTACAGGTGGAACAGAAAGCAGCCTGTCTGCCACCTGTAATACTTTACCACAGCTGTGCAGTTATCAGCAGCTTTGGCCATGTGAAAATTCAGTAAGCTCTGTAGCAAATGCGGCCACTGCAAAACACTATAGTAGACACGAGTTCTAATCCCAATACTGGCAAGTGTGTATGTGTGTGTGAATCATGTACTGTCTGGCTCATGCCATTTTTGACATGTGTACTACCCTTTACACTTCCCTTCACTCCAATTTAGTAGACATGTTGATGTTATCCACCTTAAAAGTACCTTTGGAAGAGCTGGAAATTTCTAAGCTATGTGACACGTCTCATAACTGTGTAGCACTATAGTAGGAATACCTAGATAGGCAGGAGTTCTAATCCCAATACTGGCAAGTATGTGTGTGTCAATCATGTACTGTCTGGCTCATACATTTTTTTGACCTGTGTACTACCCTTTCACTTCCCTTCACTCCAGTTTAGTAGACATGTTTATGTCATCCATCTTAGAAGTAACTTTGGAAGAAATGAAAATGTATGAGCTCTGTGGCATGTCTCATAACTGCATAGAGCTATAGTACTAATACCTAGACAAGCAGGAGTTCTAATCCTAATGCTGGCAACTGTTTGTGTGTGTGTGTGTGTGTGTGTGTGTGTGTGTGTGTGTGTGTGTGTGTGTGTGTGTGTGTGTGTGTGTGTGTGTGTGTGTGTGTGCGTGTGTGTGTGTGTGTGTGTGAGGATCATATCTTGTGTGGCTTATACCATTTTGATGTGTATACCATACACGGTTGGTGACCACCTCCTGCTGCCATTACTTTATATAGTGTAGTAACATTATCTGCCTCACATGCAGCAGGATAATCCATTGTACAGTCCTCTGTACAGACGTATCTGGAATATCCATACATTTGAAACCTATATGTGGTCGAAAGTGGTCTGTATGCCTTAACAATGCCCATGTATGTGTTATTATAGCCAAATAGGCCACAGTGAGTGTACTGACACACATGGCAGCATGAAGTATCATACCTGACTGAAACATCATGCTGATAGGATGTCTGCTGTCCTCACAGGTGGCCAGCCTTGTAGGTGCAATACATGAATCCAGATGCTTGGTTTTACAAGTGAACTGTACTTGTTATGGCTCACATTAAAGGCTGGAAGAGGTGTGGACTGTCATACTGTGGTCCTAATTAGTATGTAACACAAACACTTTGGATCTTAAGGGGGGGTGTACAAAATTTATATCCACTGTATTCCAGTAATGTGTTATGCATGACCCTACCTTAGGCCATTTGTCCAGCACAATTTGCTGGCCTCTGTACAAACATCTTGACACTGACAAGTTGTGAGGTATGCTACAGGAATGTCTAATTCACATCATATAGGCCCCAGTGGTGACCACTGTGATGCAATGCAGTTAACTCCAGCAAAAGTGAACATGCACAACAAGCAATACAGCTATTACATAAAGCAATATAGCTATTACTGATGGTTGTGTGCATGGTAAATTGCATGCACTTCACATGTCTGGGGTATTGCCAGGCAACATGAGAACAATGTCATACTCACCAGCTTCAGGCTGCTGTCACATATGCAAAACAGAGGATCCTAGGTAGTTGTGAGATGGAGTCATTGTCAGCAGACTCACATATGGCCTTGGTACAGGATGGATGCAGCATGTCTGCACATCTACAGTACTAACCGCAATAATACACAATGTCCTGCCCTCACCACAGATGTGCACCTCTGTGCATTAGAACACCCCATCCACAACTGCAATCAGATCTGACACATCCATGTAGATACAATACAGATACATGTATGTCTAATACATTAGTGTACTAATCCCCATTGGGCCCTTACCTGCATGCTTCTCATCCAGTGTGTCTGTGTGCAACCCACCTCCACAATGCTTCCCTCAGCATCATGGTTTGTGCGTTCAGCGTGTGACCCAAGTGTAGTGAGGAGATCCTTGAAGGATATCAGTGGGGGCTGGATGGCTGGGCCCCCACCTGTGGCTAGCTGGTCCCTTGCTACAGCAGTAGCCCATTAATGGGCATGGCATTTGAGATTGGTGGCCCAATGCTGCACATGCTGTGCAGGCAGGCATTGTTTACCCTGTGGACCACACTGTTCCACAGGGCAGTCCTCTCCCACACATCTTCTGCTCTCCATCCAAATGACAGGGCATAATGTCCATTCACATATTGGGTGATGATGTCTGTTTCCGCAACAGAGAATGTTAGTAGGCAAGCACTCTGCATGTTACCTGGAAGACCTAAACAGGAAAAAGGTCACAGGACCTCATATGGTTGACAAAAAGGACATCAACAGTGGATATTACTTGCAAATAATCCACACTACACCATAACCCTCCAAGCTATCATGGCTATAGCAGCTTGCATTACATGCCTATCCCTGAGCTATCTTACCCCCATTGTTGAACACTTGATTGCATAATCGTCTAACCTCCATTCATTTCTGTGTAGAGGGTTGACAGTGGGCATCTTCCATGTGGATGGTGTGTGATTGGTGGCAGGCCTGTGTTTGACTGTGGTGTGTGATGGAGCTCTGAGCACATGCCTGAGGTTATGTAGGAGGCAGACACTGATGTTGTTATGCTCTATGGGGACCATGAGGATATGATTCTGTTGCCATCAGTAGGCAATATGTACATGCTCACCATTGCTGAAGGGAGGAGTGTGGTTGATGTGCATATCTCCCTGTACAACTGGGGTGGACAGGGTGGCAATGTTCCAACCTAATCTGTGTTATGCAGGTTGCCTATATCCACGGCATGTGTGTATGAGGTGCTCTTTACCCCCAGTACAGGGTGAATTGTGTTGTTTCAGCTGAGACTTACAACATATGTGGAGACACGATTGCAATTGTCCATGGTTATGTGGATATGTCTGATTCATAGTAATAGTCAGCATTACAGGAAGACACCTGTGAACTTACATGCTTGCTCAGATATAGTTGGACTTGCTTCAAAGTTGTTGCTTGCACCTATGTGTCCCTGTACAGCCAGTGTAGCAACCTATTATGTGTTTTTTATTGCTGCTGTCCACCAAAGGGGATTACTGTTCCTTGGTGGAGGCTGGATATACAGGTCAGGTACTGCTGTGTCCATATAGGTACAGTGGGTATGAAGGGTACACACCCCTGATACACTGCCTGGTATTTGTGCAGTTGGAACATGACACTACAATAACTCATTTCATAACAATTCCCACCTGTAGTGTGACCTATAGCCTGTACAATTCAATTGAAAACATGAAAACATAACAATTGGGTCTGTGAAAACATATGGAAATAATACTCAGTACAATAAGCCAGTTGAATGAGTGTGCACACCCTTAAACTGATATATTATATATGCACCTCTTGAGATGGTTACAGCATTCATCCATCTTGGTCTGGACTCTAACATCATGGCACATCTTCACTTGGAAATAGTTGGTCACCTTCCTAGAAGCACCTTTGACTGTATTTCAATGGAATTGTACAGGTTAGGGGTCACATAAAGGCAAGAAACATTATGAAATGATCTTCTGTGGTCTGATTGTCATACAGCACATATACCTAGCATCCTAACATGGATGTGCACACTTGTTATATCCACTGTATATAGGTGTGGTTATAGCTGGTAGTGGTAGGCATGTACAGAGGGACATAACACAGGTGAACACTTCTCTGATTAATAGCTGAATATCATGTCTACTCTAGTACCCATATCAGTGTCAGAGCACTGCAACAACCAATAGCTGTACACATATCTGTCTATTGCATGCACTGTCACTGTTGTTGCACACATGTGCAACATGCACATCCTATGTACCTGAATGCTTGAAACCCATGTGATTTAGTTTTGTGCCTTCCAGCTAAGCATAAACATACATAAATGTGCTCAGGGGATACCTGGTATACATTTCTGCAGTATGTTAGTATGGCACACTATAGTTACAGTCTTGCTGCTCAATCATACATCTCAACCTGTTACAGCAGTACATCTGGACAATGGCACACATAGATGGGTGTCAAAGAGGACATCATTATTGATACTGTATTATTATAGCTGTACCATGCATTAGTACATTGATTGCACAGTAGGGTTTGACATCACTGTGATAACCTGCAAGATATCCAACAGTCATAAGTAGGCTATTATGTTACAATGTCATTGCTCAGAGACATGCCGATTGTTTGACTGACATAACACATGTATATGTGTATTTGACTACAGATATCAGTCACAAATGTGCTTAATGTCCAGCAGAACACTGTACATTTGAATGTTATATTCCCTCCAGTACAGCTCTTTTGAGTGTGTACATTTAACCCCCAATGGGCATGGCTTCAGCCTTTAAAAAATGAAGTTATCACCAACATAGGTCAAATATCAATACAATTGTGTTTGCCATTATGTATCTTCAAGATAAAACATTCTGATACCTTGTATGTAGTATGGTTTTGGAATTATTGATGCAAACATGAACAAGCAATATTTGATGCCTAGAGGCGCAGTAGGAGGTAACTGCAGATGCACCTGGAGATGTCACTCGGATGTAATGAGTTAATTCAGTATATAACATGCAGTTCAACACACATGTGTGCAGCAGTACTTTACTATGCACATGCCCTCTATAGGTGTCTTAGCTTTACAAGGCAAATATGTGCCATACTCATAATCACAGGTAACATGGATAAGGAAAACATCCCATTAACTGGCCTAGAAGTGGCACAGTCACAACTGTTTAACAGATACCCCTGCGGTTGTCATATATGAGCTGTCCTTTCCCAGGTGAGTCAGGCTCCTGAGCTGTGATCCCATCTCACAACCTCTCAGAGCATCACATCTGGACAATGCCTAAAATGATTGGGGATAAATAGGGACAAACTTTAAATATTCCTGTTACAAACATAGGGTGTTTGTAGAACAATACATTTAGCATTACGGAGAATATTCTTAAGGATGTGGAGTCTTAAACTCTAGTGTTTGTCATTATCTGATTAATTCAATCCTCAGCTATTTGTCAGAAAAGTACAGATCTCAGGAGGAACAGACAAAAATACACAATGGTAAAATGTGGACATTCTGTGAAGATCTGTAGAGTTGAGAGGTATGTTTGTGATATCTCCGACTGCAGAGTGGGCCAGATGCTATGGCCGTAGCAGCTGTTTAGC
>NC_056729.1:1871134045-1871219045 GCF_019279795.1 Protopterus annectens | reverse complement strand
TGGATCCGATGTCCAACTGTACTACACACACACACACACACACACACACACACATATATATATATATATATATATATATATATATATATATATATATATATATATATATATATATATATATATGTATACATTTTCCATATGTTGAATGACTGCTGCATGATATGTTTGAAAAACATCTGTTGTTGTGGCTGTTGTGTGCAGAGTACTAGGTTGAAGACTTGTAATGGCTGATTATTTTTTTACTGGGAAGAACAAGGACCATTGGATACATAGTGATCAAGGCACTTTTAAGCAGTTATAAGTGGGTTTGCGTGGGGGTAAGCAATGCTAATTTCTGGTTAAATATGCTTACAGACAGCCTGAAAAGTGGTTAATCTGGGTAGGCATTGCTTGTGCCATGCAAATAGGCTTAATCTCACTTACTTGTGCTTAAAACAGTTTACTCCCACTTCCCCATGCTAATTTCTTTAAAAGAAAAGAAAAAAGGGGTGATAGGAAAGTGGTGAAAATGGGGGCATGCAGAGGGAAAGACAATAGGGAAAGTAGCTAGGGATGTGCAGGATGGGTGTAGGGAAGGTCCATAGCTGCCCATTTCTTCTACAGCAGCAGCTGTGCATATATACTGAATTTGGAGGTATATTTGGACACTCAAACCCCTGAGAGAGGTGTGAGGACAACAATAATGTGTTGTGAAGCCAATTAGACCAGATTACATGTGTCCAGTGGACATGTGTGTGAAATGGACAGCTATGTATAGGGGACATTTTTTCTTGGGAGCAGATTGCCCTTTTTTTTTTTTTTTTTTTTTAAGTTGAGAGTGGGATGTTGGGGAAGGATAGTAGGTATATTTAGGGAGGTAGGTTTGGTAGAAAGACAGACAAGACAGACAGCATACAGGGTGGTATATGACACATGGGGGTTAAACACCTTGGATGAGGAAGGATGTTTGGAAATCAGACGCCCATGAGCCCCCAAATTGAAACAGTGGGACTGAGGTCCCCACCCATGGGCAGTCATCACTTTACCTTCACGGCCCCGAAGGTGGCTGTGCTGGGGGGCTGCGCAGGAGGGGCAGGCTGACCCTCTAATTGCACCACACTGCCCTCAAGCTGGTGTAGCAGATATCCAAACTCCTTTCAGAGCTCACTACGCACCAATCCCCAGACCTGGCTTTGGGTGACAGTATCCTGTCCGCGCCAGCTCCCAGGAGGGGACGTCCATCCCCTGAGTTGGTTCCACCCAAAGGTGGTACAGGACCAGTGGACAAAGAGGTCCTGGGGTGGGTCCCAGATGTGCTGGCGACTGGTGCCATGGCCAGATGAGGTGGGAGAGGTGGATCCGCTGGGACCAGCCTTCCCAAACGTGCTATGATGTTGCAGTTTTAGAACATATGTGGGTTAGTAATAGTCAACACAATCCAGGATTAGTTATAACAGCATGCATAGATATTCCCATTAACCCAAAACAACAGATTTGAAACAGTTGCCCAGCTAACAGAACACATGCATATATGGAACCACAGTGGCCATTACAACGGCATGCAGATTACATTGATAGCAACAGGCCACCAATGATAGTATTTTAACATGGAACATTAATAAAAACACATTTCAATATTTGATGAACAATAGGACACATGTCCCAGCAGTAGGTTTGTTGTAAAAAATGCCCATTGATTTGTGCATTTAGATTATTGTTGCAGATATGGTGGGGGGGAGATGTCAATTAACAACTTGTATTTCCTTGCAGTGCTCATAACTTTAATGATCATTGCTCTAATTATTACTCTACAGGTATTATTACAGTAATCTATGGCCTTGGTTTGGGTGGTGGTATGTCTGTACACAGTGTATAATTCAACCTTCTTATAGCTACATTCTACTTCTCTTACCTGGAAGATGTGTGGGGCGGGGAGATGGTTGTTAACACTATTTGACTGTTTCTACACATATTCATAAAATCCTAGTTGAAATTATGCATACAGCTTACTACCACTCCTAGGATTTGAACTATGGCTGTGTCTGCTAAAAATACAACATTCCAGGTAAAAAGAGGTCATTATTCCCCTCTACTTGTCACTCATTAGACCCATTATAGAGTACAATGCCCCTTTTGGTATGCTCCTCACAAGACATCTACAACAACTAGAAAGGCCACAGAAATACCTCACAAAGTGGATTACCGGCATCAAACAGATGCCCTATGCAGACCATCTAAAAAAACTCCAGCTTACTCTTTCACATATCGCCTACTCAGAGGCGATCTCTGCCTAATATACAAAGCTATGTCAAACCCAGAGCTGTTGGACATGTTCCACTTAAAGAAATCCCAATCCCTCCGAGCTACATGCTCTAGGGACATAAACTTTGTCACCACTATAAACAGAACAGGCTGGAGGGATAGATTCCTGTCCCATCCCATACTCTTTAACAAACTACCTATCTATATCAAACAAAGCTCCTCATTAGCACTCTTCTAGAAAAATCCTGATGATTTTATGGGAGATAGGAAATTCAGCCCAGGGATCACTTCTGTGGCCCTGCTTCAGAGGGGCACAGGAAAATAATTTTCTTGGATGGTGAAAGCCAGGGTACCTTTTTGGCTAGGCTTATATAAGCCCTAGGGCCAATAGCCTAGTATCTACCTATGAACAATTTGTGTTTCATCAGTCAGCTATTGAGAAACTGCTGATTCTTCTTTCAGTGTTTTCTGTCTCTCTTGGTTGTACAGTCTGACCTTGTAATTACAACATTCGTATACATACATTCCTAGACATATTTTTATGTAGCACAGTGTGGGAAACAGTGGTTAACACAACATTACTATTCAGATATTAGATCTTGATGAATGCAGCATTTCATGCCATACAATACCAGAGTAAACACAGCCAGTCCAGGATTTAGAACTTTATTGCCAGGCAGTTACAGTTCTCTTACCTGGAAGACCTGTGGGGGAATGTTTGTTAACACTACATGACTATTTCTACACATATTCACAAAATCCTAGTTGAAATTATGTATACAGCTTACTACCACTCCCGGGATTCGAACCATGGCTGTGTCTGCTAAAAATACAACAATTTGTGTTTCATCAAAGTGAGCTATTCAAAAATTGCTGTCTATTCTTTCAATATTTTCTGTCTAATTCTCTCTTGGTTGTACAATCTGACCTTGTAATTACAACATTCTTATAAAGACATTCCTAGACATATTTTTTATATTGCATATTGTGGAAAAAGTGGTCAACACGACTTTACTATTCAGATATCAAATCTTGGTGCATGCAACATTTCAAGCCATACAATACCAGAGTAAACACAACTAGTTGAAGATTTAGAACTTTATTGCCAGGCAGTTACAGTTTTATTTAAATATGACCTATATGGGACTATTACTGTCATATTGTCTGGTTTATTCAGTACAAACCATACACATTTTTATACTGCCAGGTGACATTCTACTCTTTTATATTTATTTGGTATGACTACTACAAGCAGGATTGTTACTCACCAGCCTCGCGACACAGCCTTTGCAACCTGCTTTTATGGGCTTACTAGTTCACAGCCCATTCAGCTGGAGCTGTAATGAAAATAGAGAAATATTTATGCATACCAATCCATCACATACACAGGCTAGACTTTGGTAAACAGTTATTTTATGAATACTTACACACTGCTGGGACATCACCCCTCTGTCTTGCTTCTTGGACCCACTGTTCCAAGAGCTCCCTCTTCCTCCATTTTAAGTCAGCATAGTGTTGCCGGACCTGCTCACCAGTTCGAAGGATACAAGTGGCACTGGTGAGATCATCGGCAAGACTTTCCAAGGCTTCTGCTTTGTATTGGGAGCCCTGGTACTGGTCCTGCAGCAGTCTCAAGTCATGTTTTTTACAAGGAGTCCTACCATGACTTTGGACTCCTATATACCCCAGCGCTGTGCCCAAAAGTGCATGCCCTCTCAAACACCTGCCATACTGCCTGAAGTGAGGAACTCCAACTGGTTATGAGCTTTATTCCCACCTGTGTTTAAATACAGCCAATTTCCCACCCTTTGCCATGACTAGACAGTTTTGAATATATTGAGCTAAGCTAAGCTACGGGCAAACCTGCTTAGCTAAGGTTGGCAGTGCTTAAAGAATGGGCAAATCCACTTAGCTGGGCTACTCATTAATTAACATTCATATGTGCACATTGCTTACACCCGGGCAGCATAGCTGTGCAATGCTTAGCATTGCTTATGTTTTATTTTATTGGACTACCACCTGTATGGGATTGAGTCATCATTCATTACATATTATAAATTTATTTACCTTTCTTTTTTTTCACTAAATATTTTTTTTATTATTTCAAATAAGATGTCTTAAACATTACATGAAATAAAGATAAATAACATATTTACAATTCTAAAACATTACTAACTTCAAACCATTATATAACTATTTACATTGGTGTCTAAGCAAATAACATTGAAATTCTATATTATATAGAGTTAGAAACATAAGATGATATATCTTCTTCGATATTTTCAAGTATTTCCAGTACTTTCATCCAAGAGTAATAGTAAGAAGTAGATCTTTTAGTTCTGTTCTTCACTGTTAATATTTTCATGTGAGCAACTGTTGTTGTTAAAGTCTCAAATTCCTTGAACGTAGGCGAAGCCTCATTTTTCCAGTGTATAGTTATGATTTTACGTGAAATTGCCAATAGTGACCATAGGATTTTAGTGTCCTTTTTTGGTACACAGTTTGGAATAGGAGAGTTGAATAAAATTAAAGATTTTGTTAATTGAAAATTATCATTATAAACAGTCTGAAAAAAATAATTAATGGATTTCCAGTACATATTGAGACATATACATTCATAAAAAACATGCTGCCAATCTGCTTTTATCTTGATATGGCATCTCCAACATTGATCTTCAATAGAATACATTTTTACTAACCTATGTGGTGTATAGAAACTTCTGTGTAGATATCTCCAAGTGAATAATTGCCAGTATTTTGATAATGTAGAAAATTTGGAAGATTTTAGAATATTACTTTTTTCTTCTTCAACTGGAGGATGGTTGTTTATTAAAGTATAATAATCCCAGTATGATTTTTCATGATAGTTTTTTTTTTTTAACAATTTTATAGATATTAGACAAATAACCTGTACCCTGATAAGGCTGTTTTGTGATAAGAATAAGGTATTCAATGAGTTTTGGAGCTTCATGTCTAACTGAAGGTTGCATTTGTTCTATTTTATTTATAAGAAAATGCCTTAGATTTTGTAAAAACAGCCAATTGTCTTTATTTATTTTATAATTATAAATTATCTGTTCCTTTGTTAGAATTTTCCCTTTCTCTATAAGTTGATGCCAAACGAGTAATGTTTCTTCTTTAAGTATATTTATTTTAGATATTTGGAATGTATCTAGAATATTTGGTGTAAAAGCTATAGGGAAAATAAGAAAAATCCAAGAATTAATATTTGGTATTTTGTTTATATATGTTCTGAACACTGAAAGTGTAGAACTTACATAGTTTGATGGCAATTTATTAATATTATTCCTTTTCCCTAAAAAATAATCTTTTAACATCCATATAAGGGGTGATGGTATTACTGTTAAGTTGTCTTGTATGTGATTATAATTGATTTCTATGTAAATCTGCTCATGGGCTTGTTTCCATATAGGTGTGTATGAATTATTTAACCATAGTGTTATGTTTTTAATAACAGATGAGGTAATATATAAATCAATATCCGTAAATTAATTCCACCATCTTCCCAATCTGGCAAATGTTTATTTAAGGCTATACGGGTTTATTTGGAAACCATAGAAAATTTAAAATTAGTTTATTGTATCTTTGAATAATATATTTGGGAGGTGGCAATGAAAATTTTGTATTAAGTATAATATTTTGGGAAATATGATTATTTTAATAAGATATAATCTGTCTGCTGTTGAAAAGATATATTTATTCCAGTAACCAATTGTTTGTTCTATTTTGTCTAGTATTTTATTATAGTTAAATATTAGAGAATCTGTTAATTCATTGAGTAGATTTATTCCCAGATATAATAATTTACTTTCTGTTACTATATATTTGGAAAATCTTTTGTTTATATTATTTTTTTTTTTACAATTACAGGGCATAATTTTAGTTTTGTTTTCATTAAATTTTAAGCCTGAAATATTTTGAAATTTATTCATGGAGTTAAATAGAGCATTCAAAGACTCATTTGCATCTGAGAGAGTTAATAGTATGTCATCAGCAAAGAGTTGGATTTTAAGGTTTAACATTTTATTAATACAAATGCCCTTTATGTTATTGTTTGATCTGATTTGATTTGCAAAGGGTTCTATGAGTAATGCAAATAACAATGGTGATAAAGGGCAACCTTGTTTAGTTCCCTTTTTTATTGTTATAGGGCCTGATCTATATGATCCCAGTTTAACATATGCAGTAGATTTTTCATATAGTATTTGGATAAGATTATTAAAATTAGAAGGAAAGTTATATTCTTTTAAAACTAGTGAAAGAATGTTCCAATTAACCGAATCAAAAGCGTTATTAATATCTAATGAGATTACATTTAAATTTAGGACTTTATGTTTGCTATAATCTATTAATGTTAGTATTCTTTTAATATTATCTGAAGTATTTCTTCCTTTAATAAAACCTGTTTGATCTTTGTGAATTAAGAAAGGAAGAAAGTGTTTGATCCTATCTGCGTATATAGCCATAAACATCTTGTAGTCTATATTGAGTAATGATATTGGCCTGTATGAGGAACACTGTTTCTCATCTTTATCTGGTTGAATATTTCCAAGAGGGTGGTATATTCAAATCTTTATTGGCTATATCATATACTTTTAATAATAAAGATATGGCTTGATTGGGTATTAATTTATACATTTCTGGTAGCATATTGTCTGGGCCAGGTGCTTTATTTGTCTTGAGCTTTTTAATTTGTGATTTTAATTCTGTCATATTGATTGGTTTGTTTATAATGTCTATTTGTTCTTGTGTTAATTTAATATGAATATTGTTTTCTAAGTATTTTTTATATCCTTAGTAGGTGTATCTTGAGTATTTATGGAATTATCAATGTTAAATTGGAGTCTGAATGCTTCTAAAATATCATTTAGTTCGTAACTCTTTTGTTAGTATTGGGAATAAATATTTCTTTTATTTGCTTAGATTTAATTATTTTTTGTTCTATTAGTTAAGTATCTCAGGTGTGCTGAATTAGTAGAGTATGAGTTTATTTTTATCTTTTCTAAGTTAATCATAATCTTATGGTGTAGCAATTCTGTATACTTCTTATTGATTTGTGTAAGTTCTTGAACTTGAGTAGCATTACCCTTTTGTATTTCCAGTTTCAATTTATCTGCTTTGTTTTGTAAGTCTAGCATATCTTTATTCCATAACTTCCTTTTATTTATGTACCAGGATAATATCTTCCCATATGTAACTGCTTTTAATGAATCCCAGACATATATTTCTGAAATATCTTCTGTGTAATTTATTTCTAGAAAGTTTTTGATTGTTTCTTCATAAAATTCTTTGAAATCTCTCAATTTTGTGATATAGGAAGGTATCCTAGTAATGGGATTTGAATAAAATGGTGTAAGCTCTATCTCAAAGACTATGGCATTATGATCAGATAAAGGACAATTTATGATTTTGACTTTGTCAATTTTGTTATTAGGTCATTGGCAACATATATTCTATCAATTCTAGAGTTAGTTTTATATCTATGAGAATAAAATGTGAAGATTAGTGAGTCTGGTTCTGCAAATTCATTTATATCTTTTAAATACAATGTATCTATAAATTTTGATAGTGCTTTAGAGATGGGTTGTTTTCTTCTTTTGGATTTAGAATCTGTATCTTTTTCATTCATTATACAGTTGAAGTCTCCTGCCAATATCAGGCTACCCTTAGTTAAATGAATTATCTCTTCAAAATGCTGTTTAACTGTTTTTAATCCTAGTCCTGGGATCCAATATAGATTTACTAACGTATAGATTCTCTTATTTAACTCTATTGAAACTAGACAAAACATACCTGATGTATCTTGATGAGTAGTAATTATTTTAGGTGTTATAGTTGAGTTGTAAGTAGTATAGCTACTCCTCTTTTTGTTTTGTATTGAGAGTTTATTAGTACTGTGTAATTATTAATATTTAAGTTGTTTATATCTCTATCTAATAAGTGTGTCTCTTGTAAAAGACTATTTGTGGTTTATGTAAGTTTATGTACTTGAATAGGCTTCTCCTTTTATTACTATTATTTAGACCATTAACATTTATGGATAAACATTTCATTTCCTAGTTTTGAGTTTGTTTTATGTGTAAGTTTATGTAAATATTGTTTATTCTTAGTTCCATCTTGGATACAGAATTCAAAAAGTTTTTCTTGTATGATTTTTGCATGTTTCTGAGTGACACCAAAGTGATAGAATAAAAAAAACAAAGAACTTCCAAACTTGTAATTCTTAACCTTAAAACCATTCCCTGTTGCTATGAGGTAATATACCTCTTCGTTTGGTTAGTGAATCTAACCAAACAAACTTTCTACCCTCACAAATAATATTTGGATCAGTTTCTCTTATCCTCTTAGTTTTAAATAAAGATAATTGAATAATATATTAAGATAATCTAATCAGCTAAAATATATACATATATTCTTTACTCATCTTATTGTAATTCAATAATACTTACTTCTAAGCAGGTTTCAAAAAGGTACAAATATTTAGATTAAGGTAGTATCATTTCAAAATAATTTAGGGTATTAATAAACATCATGTTAAAATCTATAACTGTATATTTCATACATCTATTGAAAACTATTTACTGACATTACTGTATAATACAGTACCATTGCTGTGCAATTGTTTTAGACTACTCAAGTCCGAAACCAGTGTTTAAATTAATATTTGCAAAGTCATATTGGAATAAAAACATGAATAGTTCTGAAACCACATCATATTTCATGTTTAACATAAACTGAAATGCGATACAATGTATAAGTATATTAATATTTCTTTAGTAGACATTAAATATGTTCCTCTGATTGCATTTTTCAGCTTTTCAATGACAATTCCCATGGCTGGAGACAACAAGATCACAATTTAGACAGCTCCCTTATCCAAGAGACCACTCATAATGTTGTTACCTGATTGAGTGTCTTGTTGCCAACACTTCCATCAACCCTCAGAGGGACCCTGCACAATGAAAACTGACACAGTACAGAGGTAAAACTGCAGCGCACTTGACCACACCCTCAAAGCAAACATCTATGTATATCACACATCAACTCCCACAGCTTAGACTGACACCCAACCAGTGAGTCTATCTGCTGACAACAAGTGCTGGAGATACAATCCTGACCTACTCAACACCAGTAATTCAATCCTATGACTGAACAAAAGTATACTGGAGAACACATCAAAACAATGGAAGCTGCCAAGATTCAAACCACCATGTCTGAAAATATTACAGGCCAAAATTCCCAACCCATTTTGCAGCAAAGAGACAAAACGTATTCAAACCATGGGGTAACACCTTTACCACATCAAAAGGTGTCCAAGAAGCTTGTTTTCCTCCAACATCGGAGGACAGCCACAATGATCCATGCACTGCAAGAGTACCATTTTATCCTGGCAATTGCTTCACGACTGTATATAGAAACATTTAATCCAAATCATTAACTGGCACCACAACAATATTTCTCAGAAAAGCTGTTTTACAGCCAATGACCAGACAGAACGCATCATTGAGAGGATACATTTATCAAATGTCAAGTGCCCCAGCCATAATACAAGTGTCTCCTCAAATCAATCCCCAACGAATCTACTGCCCACCAAACTTGCAGACCAATACTGGCATCCTTTCATGCAGTCACATTGAAACACAAAAATACAGGTCCACTGATCAGGAACAACCAGGCTCTCAACTGCCAGACAACACACCCGTCTGCATAAAGGTCCAAGAATCATAGTTGCATTGTCAAGCATCCTTGTCCACACTAACAGTAACATGATATACCCGCATACACTAGTATTGTGTCATTCTTGATAATGTAAAAAGCCAGACAATATTATAAGAAGGGTGAAGCCACAGCCAGGCAACATAACAAGAAGAGCACAGCCGCAGTCACCATTCAGATGAGCAAACGGAACAGCATGAGCCATCTAAGGATGGATAGCCCGTTGAGTACCTGCCACAATGCATGCCCATAATGCATGGCAACCCAGTAACAAATTAGGGTGTGGGCTAAGCCTCTCCCCTTCCACTCAAATCAGATCCAACACAATATGTGTGTAGAACACAGATGCTTGACAAAGCCCAAAGCCACATGGGATATAAACATTGTATAATTGACACACCGGGTCAAATCCACTGTTGTTATGTTACTCATTATAGTTGCCTATACAATCATTGCTTCCACTTTCTCCATCTAGTATACCATAACGCCATCTAAATGTTTGATTTGCCAAATGCACATCCAACCTTCTTGTTGCATCCCACCTGCCCACCCGAGGGCATACCTTGGCAGCAGGACATCAGTAGTATTCTGCAGGAGCACCAGCGTGGGAAATGGCAACCCTCCCTAAAACAAACCTGTCAGTTGCTTGACATTTACTAGTTTCTTTAGAGAATTTGTAAAACAGCAGTGATTTTATTTGCTGATGATTAATTTCTGCTTTTAAACTCTGCTGTATAAAACATAGTAAGGGATAGCTAAAATGTCTGGAAATCTAAACTGATAGAAAGACAAGCAGATATATGTCCTTATCTATCAAGGTGCTAGAAGACATCAGTAGCCATAAACTGAAAGTGCTTCAAAAATAAATATCTGTGTATATTTATATGAACCCTTTATATTATTTATGTTTCCTTAGAAGGAATTTAGGTTTCTGTATCTTTAAATGTGAACCTAGCTTATTTTCTGACTAGACGTCAATTAGAAAGAGTCAGGGGATGGCGTACACAAGTAAATGCGACAAGCAATAAGTAACTCAAGTTTCTAGTGATGTTTGTGGCTGTTAAATTGTCTTGAGAACCAAGCAGGAAAATGTATGTGTTTTTCCTTTTTCCTTTTCCCTCCTCTTATTTGGTGACAAACTCATGTAGTGTGCACGCAAGCACTCTAGTTTACGGAGTAGTGTTCACAACTGTCAAACTTTGCATTTTAAACATGCTATGCCTTATTTCTCTACAAAAGAAAAGACAACGGGATATCTAAGCTAGTCACAAGCATCCTTCAACTCCGGATGTCTGGAGCCACAACACACATGACTTATAGCCTCAAAATATCACTTAAAACATATTTTTTCACTGGACTATATCAGTATGTGCATATGGGTCAAAGGCAGAACATCTTTTAAGATTATTTAAAGTAGTCTTATGATACATCCTAACTGAAATACTTCATTTCAAAAGCAACACATTTCTGCCCAGCATTAGCGTTTATCCAAACAGGGACACTTTTAACTTATAAAAAGTAATACTATCAGGGATGTAACTAATAATAAGTTATATAGCAGCCATTACTATACCTATTAAGCAATATAACCATATACTGATTAAAGTATTATAAGTTAATGAAGATTTAATAAAAGAAGAGAAAAATAAAAACAACAAAACACAAAGAGAAAATAAATAAATAAATAAATAAATAAACTATTTGGGAACATTATTATGCATTGATTACTCTGATTAAGAATATGAAAATAATAGATGGATAATAATGAAAAACAGAGTAATGTTTAAATTATGCTTAGTATATTGATGTGATTTGAGATAAATGTATTTACATTTATGCTAATTTTGACATTTAAAATATAATTGAAAACAGTACCTGTTTTGGTGTAACTTGAAGACAGTAAGAACTTTTCTTTTGTTGTTAGTATTATTATTTAGATTTTTACAGAATATAACATATGTAAGATTATTTGTCCTTTAGTTTTTTTTCTTTTGCTCAACAGTTTTCCAATTATTTACTTCAGCATTTCTCTTGTACTTATTGTCCAGTCCATAGATTCTTCATGTGTTAGGATGTTGTTGTTGGTAAGGTATTTTATTGCTGAATCTACTGTTTCAAAGATTTTTATTCCATTTGGTAGAAAAACTTTCAGTCTTGCTGGAAATAAAAGATGGACTTTCAGTTGCTTTTTCTTCAAGGTTTTTTATTGGTAGAAATTCTTTTCTTTTGAAACCACCTTTGTAGAATAATCATTGTCAAATCTTATTAATGAATCATTGTATTTGATGGGAGAATTTGCCCAAGCATTTCTTAATATAAGATCTTTATCTTGTGTAGAAAAACGTCTCACAATTATAGATCTCGGCTTGTTCTTACCGGAGAAGAAGCATTTCCAGAAGCTGCTAGTGATCTATGCCCGTTCTATACCATATGAAAGAGCTTCAGGTATTTTTGTTACATCTGGTATCCAGGTGGTAAGAAAGTTTATCATATTGTCCCCTTCAGATTTTTTGGTAGACCATATATTCTAATATTATTTCTTCTTGTTCGGTTTTCCATATCATCAAGCTTTTCTAGTAAATATGTATTCTGTTGAAGTAAGAATTCAGTTTGTTGTTCTTCTATTTGGACTCTAGTGTCAATGTCACTTAATGACTGTTCAATAAGTGATATCTGTCCTTTCTGCTGTGTAAACATTTCTTGAAGCTGTTCCAGTTGTTGTGAGCACTTTTCTTTAAAAGTATCTATTTTATTGTCCATCTTGTCGATTTTTATTGTAAGTTCCTGTATATTTGTAATGAGAGACTGCAGGTCTTTTTTGAGAGAAGAGTCTTGTGCTGTATTCCTTAGATGACTCATGCTGTAAAGCTGATATTGGTGCTGATTTTCCAGTAATTAATTTGACAGGAATTATTCAAGTTCTGACAATAAAATTTTTCTTATAGATGCTCAGAGTTATTAGAAATAAGTTAGTAATAAAAATTTCTTCAAATTAAATATTATTTTGTAAAATTCCTGTCAGGAATTGTATTGAGGTAAGAGAGCTGAAATGAAGTGCAGCTATCAGTTCAGCATCCTAGCCACACCCCTATTTACCTTTCCTGACATCCCCAATGTGCTGTAATTACATTTATTCTTGTGTGACTATAATATATTGGGCACTTGTGTTTATATGGGGGTTTCACTACTTTATTACACTGACACCTCATATCTGGGCCTAATACATTACTCTGGTTGAGAAATATAAGTTACTTCCTACATAAATATACCAATAAATTAAATTTGTAATGATTACACATCCAAAATAGAAATAGCGTTGTTGAGGTTTGAACCATGAATGGTTACATATAAGGTGTATGCTCTAACCAATAGACTATTGCACTAATGCTTACATTTGATGTCTATTGCTATTTAACTTATTGTGCCATTTCCTCTGGGCTAAGCATAGCTAAGCAACAGGCACACCCATGCAGCTATGCTTAAAGTTTATTGCACATGTAAAAAAAAAATGTGTTTGTTGCATTTTTTACTTCATACCCTTCAGAATATCCATGCTAATGCTAAACCTGATATTCTATCAACTTTCTAGGTTTGAAGGGACAATTGTCCCTTATGGCTTTGTCCAGATTTCTTACTCTGATGGGTTGGGAGGTGTAACGAGTGATCTCGCTCTATTTAAATTGCCGTATGGCAATTCTGGTGTGCAGGGGGTGTGTGTATTGTGAGATCACTGCTCTGAGACAAACCCCCTGCAGTCATACACAGAACCATGTCCATATTACACCACAGCAGCACACCGTCATGAATATGCATAGCATGCTGCTGTGCTGCACTGGAATGGTCCCTTCCATGCAGGAATAAGCTATTCCTGCATGGACGTTTACTGAATCTGGCCGATATTTATTCAAATACTGTGATTACAGATTTGAGCCTTAAGGTAGATATGATTGTAAAAGCACAGGTCTATTTAATCTTGCCATTTGTTGTTCATGTCATATGTTTTATGTAGGCAAGACGACTAGGGCTTTAAGGTGTCATATTGGTGAAAACCTTAAGGCCATCAAAAACAAAGACCTGAATAATGCTTTAGCAAGGCACAGTTTAAATTGTGAATATTTTTCACAAGTTTTATTTTTTAGTTTTACAGCAGGTTAATATAAGTAGTTTTACAGATCAATTTAACAACTCTTTAGAAATGCTAGAACTTAAATGGTAGATTTCGTTATGGGCAGATATTTATCCCAGTTTAAACAAAATCATCTCCATAAAAAGTTTGTTAAAATATAAATACATTTAATATGTTTTGTTTTTTAGAAATAGTTTCATTCAATGCAAAAGATTTTCTGTGCATTTTTTTGTATCGTGTGATTCACAATAAATTTTAAAACTTGTGAAAACAGATATAGTGGCACTTTAATTTGTAATTACTTTTTGTAATTGAATGATGATGTCATTTTATTCACAGTATCTGTGTGTGATTTTGGACTTGTATGTTATTTCTGATGAAGTTCTGGAAGTGATAGGAATGAAAGCACTTCATTTGACTCCTGGTTTGTCCTTACAAGTATTGCAGCTGAGAGCAGTGGTGTGTTTCTAGAGTTTGAGTATCCAGTTTTAGTGCCTTTGTGCCTTTGGTGTTGTGTTTTTTGTGTGTGTGTGTGTGTGTGTGTTTGTCTATGTATATAATATATATATATATATATATATATATATATATATATATATATAAATATATACATATGGGTTTACAATACATGTTCGAAATTTTAGAAAGCTGAAACCCATATGGCCGAGACCATATGTTTGACTCCTAAAATTTCGAACATGCAAAAAAAAAATAAAACACACAACATAAATATACTTTTTAAATGCTAGCGGGGGGGCTATGCCCCCTGCTTCCCTTGTAACTTAAATATACTAAGTCCGAGATCATACTACAGTGCGGAAATGGAAATCTTTCCATTCCACACTATATGGAGATGCCGGTTCCACATGGTCGGCATTTCAAATGCCGATCATATGGTCTTGACCATATGGTCTTCAACATTGTGAAATGTCAACCATATGTAAGGGACCCATAGATATATATATATATGTTTATATATATATATATATATATATATATATATATATATAAATATATATATAAATATATATATATATATATATATATATATATATATATATATATATATATACATATATATATATATATATATATATATATATATATATATATATATATATATATATATATATATAGATAGATATATAAACATATATATAGATACATATATAAACATATATATAGATAGATATATAAACATATATATATAGATACATATATAAACATATATATATATATATATATATATATATATATGTACGTATCACTTCTCCTAAAACTCATTTCACCTAAAATTCATTTCACTGACAAGTAGTACAATAAGGCAAATCAAAGGTATATGTCCTTTTCTCCACTGTTGTGCGATCCTGGTATTAGTATACATAGTAAGGGGGGGGGTGTGGGGGGGCATAGCCCCTCACCTAGTTGGCTTTTACCAAATAATGTAAAACAAAACCAGACAACAGAAAACCAAAATAAGTGGGGGGCTATGCCCCCCACAACCCCATTTATAATATATATGCTAACACCAGGATCACACTACAGTGGGGATAAGGACATATACCTTTGATTTGTCTTATTCTACAACTTGTCAGTGAAATGAGTTTTAGGTGAAATTAACTTTAGGTGATTTGGTTTATGTGAAATGAATTTTAGGTAAAGTGATACGTAGCCATATATATATATATATATATATATATATATATAGATATATATATATATGTATATATATATATATATATATATATATATATATATATACACACACACACACACACACACACACACACACACACACACACACACACACATATCTCTCCTTTCTCTCTCTCTCACACTATATATATATATATATATATATATATATATATATATATATATATATTTTATTTTATTTATTTATTTTACATTTGTTGACCGGGCTAGTCTAGCTGGATATATGTCCATTTTCAGTAGAGGCCCAGGGAGAAAAGCTCCATTAGTTATTACAAGTTTATACAGAGATAGGCAGTACAAGGTTATAATTTATAAACAGAAGTAGATAATACAAGTTATTACAGGTATTATGATAGGAGCAAAAACCAAAAAGTGTAATAAATTTTTTTTTTTTTTGTGGATTACAATAGTCATACAGTATATATGTGGAAACATATATCTACATAGATGTTATGAAAAGGGAAAGCTATCAAGGAAACAGGGAGAAGAGAAAAAATAATTATGTAAGAAGAAAGGAGAGAGAGGAAGAAGGAAAGTTAATCTGGGTTAGTGCAGGAGCAAAGCCAGTGTTCATTGAGATACATTTTCAGTTGTCTTTTAAAAAATGGGAGAGAGGACAAAGATGAAATATCAGAGGGGAGTTTGTTCCATATTTTTCCTACAGAGTTGGAAAAGAGGCAGTCACCTGCAGAGTTATTGGGTTTAGTAGTATTGATCAGTAAGTAGTTTGTTTGAAGAACATAGATGTTTCAGGTTATTGTATGGTGAAATGAGGTTAGAGAGTATTGGTGTTTTAGTAGGTTGGTATAGGATCTTGTGAGCTATTAAGAGCTGTTGAAGTATGAGCTGGTTAGGAAGTTCAAGCCAACCTAGATGTCTTAGATTCAGGCAGTGATGAGTTCTAAAAGGGGATCCTGTAGCAAATCGAGCAAAATTATAGTAAGATGTTGCTAGTTTCTTGAGGTTGTTTTTGGAGAGATTAGTGTAAATGGGGGGAGCATAGAGAAGAGTAGAGATTAGGTGAGATCTAGCTATGGTGGACCTTGCTGCAGGTGTAAGGAAGGGTTTGATTCTGTAAAGGGATCCTATTTTTTTATTAACTAGTTTTATTGTGTTGTTGATGTGAGAGTCAAAGTTGAGATTATTATCAATAGTTATTCCTAATAATTTTGTGGAAAGGTCAGGAGAAATGAGAGCATGGTCAGAGGAAGTAAGAGTAAAGTATAGTGGAGTAGACTTATGGGTAGGTGAAAAAAGTAGCAGTTAAGGAGTAGACAGCAGTGAGAGAACCATTGTTCTACAGTGTTAAAAGCTTTTTTGGTAAGAGACTGGAGTTCAGTTTGAGAGGTAGCTGTGCAGATTATAGTAGAGTCATCTGCGTATTGTATGCAGATAGTATATGGGATAGCAAATTGTAGGTCATTAATAAAGATAGAAAATAAAAAGGGGCCTAGGGTATAGCCTTGAGGTACACCTAAAGAGATAGGAAGGAGATTAGATAGTGAATTATTCCAGAGTACTGCCTGCTGATGGTTTTCTAGGTAAGATGTAAACCAAGTTATGGAAGGAGGGTCAAGTGAGCGAGATTTTAGAATGTGCAGAAGAAGTTTATGATTAACCATGTCGAAAGCTTTAGATAAGTCAATGAAGACTGAAGATGATAGATTATTATTGTTGCGGTTATAGTCGATGGAGTTTGTAAAGGAGAGTAAAGCAGTGGTGGTACTGTGGGAAGGTCTGAATCCATGCTGACAGTTAGCAAGTAAGGTGGTTAAGTAGTTGTTTATGGATACATTTTTCCATGATTTTAGCTATAGGTGATAGAAGTGCTATGGGGCGAAAGTTAGAGAAGTCATTGGAGTTCCCCCCTTTGTGTAGTGGGATGATATGAGATATCTTCCAGATAGAAGGGAAAAGTCCTTCGTTTATAGATCTATTTATCAGAATAGAAATGGGATAGGCAATGGCTTTAGCTCCTATTTGCAGGAATTCTGCAGGAAGTTTGTCTACGGGGGGGTGGTAGGTTTTAGTTTTTGGAGCAGTGATGAGATAAAGGAAGTAGAAACTGGTTGTAAGTGAAGGGAGGGAGGTGGATTTGAAGTAGGTAAGAGTAGCTTAGAGGTGTAGGGAGATAGGTGACTAGCAAGAGTTTGGATAGTATTATTGAAGAAAGAATTAAAGTCATTAGCTATTTGTGTGGGATTCTCTGGGTTAGAGTCTTGAGGGTTATGTGTAATAGAATGGCCTGGGGATAGAAGATTATTAATACTGGCCCAGAATTTTTTAGGTTCCTTTTTGGAGGTTTGTTGTAATTGAAGGTAAAATCTTTTTGTCTGTCAGGATGGCTTTTTTGAACTGTTTCTAAGCTCTCTGAAGTTTTGGCGGTCAGTTAGATTCTTAGTGGTACGCCATTTAGCCCAAGATTTGTTTCGGAGAATGATTTTTTGCATAGCATTATTGGTCAGCCAGGGTGCTGCTTTAGCTTTGGTTCTGATGGTACGACTTGGGGCATGGTGGTCCAGGATAGATAAGAATGTGGAATTGAAGTATTCTACTGCTTCATTAAGGGGGGAGGTATTTTAGTGGGGACCAATTACATTGTTTTAATTCAGCTTGAAAATGTTCAGAGTTAAATTGCTTTTTTGAACGTAATGTTCTATAAGTGGTAGGTAAAATTAGGTTGGTTTTATGTCTAATGACATAAGTTAGTGAATGGTCACTTAGATCATCTGGAAGGGTACCTGATTGATATATATATATATATATATATATATATATATATATATATATATATAGATAGATAGATATATATATATATACACACACACACACACACACACACACACACACACACACACACACACACACACACACATATCAGCAATTGAGAAAGATCGATAGAGCTTGGTATTTTTGTCCAATAGTTGCACAAGGTTCAATGTAATCAATTTTACTCTAGAAATCTAGCTCAGAATTTGCTGTGCAATGATTAAAAAGTAATATATTTTCTGTCAAAAATATAAAAAAAAAACATTAATAAGGAAAACAGAATAATGAAAGAGCAATTTCCAATTATAACCAGATGTGTGTTGGAATATTTGAAAATAACAAATGATAAACATGCATAGGTTACCAGAAAAATTCTTTGCCACAGTTGCTGTGATTTCTACGATCCATACAGGGGCATCAGGACACATTTTTTTATATTAATTTTATGTCTTTGTTAGAAAGTAACCACTCGTTACTCAACAAAGAGAAAGGCAGACAGGTATTAATGAACTTACTTGTAATCTTCAAACATAAATAAAGTCAACAATAAAATAAAAAAAAAAACTCAAAGTTTCAGCAGATCAAAATACCCTCATCTCGAGGATAACATCAGAAAATTGAGTAAAAACTTAAGAAATACTATTAGGTTTATTACTGCAGTCCATGAACCTTTGTTAGCATCTGAAGCTAAGGACAATTGCAAATCCTTCTTTAGCTGTGTTAGGAAACTAATGCAAGGCAGTGTTTTGAACATATTTATAATGGCACCACTTAGTGCAGCTCAGTAAACATTAGCAATATACTAGCAAACAAATTCAGAGTAAATTTTACCAAAGAGATGACTATCCAGTGCCCACTTATCCCTGAAATTGTCAGTCCTCCTGTCATTACTTAAGAACATATGCTGTCTGCTGTCCAGGACTAAACATCTTTCCTCCCCTGTACCTGACAATGTACCTGGCCGCTTAATCGACAAGTTCTGGAAGTGCTGCTCCTTAAACTATATAACCTGAGATTTGTCAGTGAATTTGTTTCTAAGGTTTGTCAGTGACTTTGCCCCTAAGGTTTGGCACACAGGAATAGTGATGACACTATACAAGACTGACCTCCCATCACTGATCCTGGGAAATACAGGTCAGTCTGGTAAGTCTTATTCGCAAAGCCATGGGACATATTATAACTGACCAGAGAAGGTATGATGTTAAAAATGTTATCAGGCTAGACCCACGGCAGTTTGACTTTTTCAGGAGTAGATCCTGTCTAATGAATCTTGATAACCTTTTCGAAAGTGAAACACAGGCTGTTGACAGTGGTTCTGCTATCTGCACAGAATTTCTCGACATGGCCAAGGTAATTTGGCTCCATCCCCCATGTATAGTTAGTAAGTTTAATGTGTTACAAATAGATCTTTACCTAGTAAGATGGATAGCAAATTGGCTAAAATACAGAAGCCACATTGTTCAGATAGTGGATGCCTCCTTAAAGAGCATAAGGGGTAAGGGACTGACATAACTGGCTTACAATGGCCCACAAAGACAACTAGTATAGTACCTACCTAGGCACCTATGAACCTATGAAGGTGACTAGTGGTGTTCCAAACAGTTCAGCTTTGGACTTCTTTTATTTGGCATGTATTTTTTCTGATCTCCAGACCATAAAGCAAGTCTTCTGGCTAGCCAAGTTACGAGGTGACTATAAACTCGGAGTCATTCCTTACCTACACTCTGACACCAAGCTCTCCTTCCTCTTTTATGCTTCAACCTTTCCCTATGTCAGGATAAAATCCGACAGACAGGCAACCTTAAATCCATCAGTCAGTCAGGATAAGGTGGATTAGGCCTCTTGCTATAAATCTTTGCAAAAGTTGCCTCTCCTTGCACTCATTCGTTATTAGTCTCACAGCTGTCATTTTACTGCAAATAGTTATCTGCTAAGGTTAGAGGACATTTTGACCATTCTTAATTCTTATATGTATTTACAATTTATCTGTTGCACTTGTGATGCTTTCTTTACATACGTTTTTGTTGTTTGCTTGTTTGTTGTTATTACTGGCAATAAAACAATCATGTACAAATCTGCAGATCAAAACTGCATAAAAATGCATATAGAAATATGGGTAATACGAAGTGTAACTTAGTGATGAATTTAAAATACTCATGTAAAATAATTAAAATCACCTCACTGTCAAAGGCCATTTTAAGTAGCCAAATTTTAAACAAAGGGTAAACGCTTTCCAATGTACTCTCAAAGCCAGAGATTAACTAAATTAGGCAGGTGGAAGACGTGAGAAACAAAGGAGCTGATATCAAATGTTTTCAGCCAGAGCCATGGGACTACCAATTGACACTTGGAATTTAAACTCAAATCAGGACTGGCAATATGGCATGAACAGCTCATTTAACTAAGAGAGACATTTAAGTTACGAGTGATCAGATGCACTAACACAGGGTCCTTGAAAATAATTCTTAATCTTACTGAATGCTAAAGGCAAACATCACTAATGAAATGTAATCTGTTGTTAACATAGAGTTCCACTTAGTAACCCGCAAGAGGTTTTACATCAACTAGAAACCATCAAGCTTAATGCTGGCAAGTACAGGGGATTTCAATAATCCAGGTAAAATGAGTCCAGGGCAAGGACATCTACTAAGTGGTCATCTTGATGTAACAGGTGTAAGATCCTGGAATGCGCTATAAGTGAAAGATAAAAAATTCCCCTATGGCATTAACATGGTCCTCAAATGTTAGTAGACTGTCCAAGATCATGTCTAAGTAATGCACCTTATCCAAAAACACAACACTAGTTCCTCTAAAGAAGATGCAGTTGGGAAGGGATGAAGCCCAAGCTTCTCTTAAGGTGGCATGAACTGCCATAACCTCAGTTTTGGAGGTGCTGAACTTCTAATAATTATGACAAAGTCAAGTAAAAGGTATTAACATCATTACTTGGGGAGTACACACATCCCATATCTCCTTGGAGAAAGAACCGGTACAGCTGGGTGCCACTGCAATCATATTGGCAGTTGGCACAATGGGATACGGTTTCTCACAGTTTAATTTCTCCATGTCTTTTGGGTTTCTAATACCATGACAGGAGTGGACCCCATCCTACAGACAGAGTTCATGAAATTGTATTATTTTAGTCTTTGATGTTAGCCAAGAGTGCTCTTGTCAGTAATTGCATTGTGCTCAGAATTGCATCCTTCTGTAACTCATATGGGGTTACATAAATATTAATAGCATATTTAAGTGCGACTATAAAATCTTTTTATTAAACCCACTGCTCCAAGTACTATTAGAACTGAGTATCTTTCTTCTGCATTGCCTTCGTCTCTGCCTGCAAATCCAAATATTTTATGACTTTGTGTCTCTCTGCACATAAGACACTGTAATCACTAGCTGTAGCGATTTCAATGAGCAATATTACTTTTAACTTTTTATGTGGACGGCTATATCTGTTTTTCTTGCATCTATGTTTTTAAATTGTTTGTAATGTGTGATCTCATCTGATAAACATGATATACGCTTCATCATTCTCTGTAATACGTTGTGGTTTATGTTTCCAAGGCTTTACAGCTACTTCGGTATTATAGTGTTTGCACAATCACACTGAGCAACAAGATGTGCGACTGTTAACATAGGTTCATAGGAGGCTACTAGACTAATGGCCTAGGGCCTCTACAAGCCTAGCCATGTTATACCCATGTTCCCTAAGTCACCTTGGTTGGATGGTTCTTATTTGCATAGCGAGTCAGTGATCGGCACTGACTATCCTGTCTATGAGGGACATATATGCCACCCCTGGAGTGAATTATTTTTACAGCATCTGTATTTTTCTGTTTTTCCCACTTCTTCGATTGATTTTGTAAACTAACATGCATGTAGTCCACTATCCTGGGCTGCTGTTATTAATCTTTCATCTTTGGTTTCACTTTACCACTCCTTAAACCATTTCTGCATCGGATTTTGGTCAACATGAGGTTGTTAGAGGAGATCCGTGTACTTAATACTATATTTATAGATTTCCACAGTTTTCCCTTCTCTTTTAGATCCTTCTCCTTGTATTCTTTCGTTTGTTTTTAGCACAATCAGTTGTCTATTTTTTGTCTACTTCTGGTTTGATTTCCATTCTAGTTTATGCTGAAATTCTTCTGCTAAACTAAGCAATGATGTTATCTTAGACTTCTTTTTCTCATGATTTAAAACTTTCACTATGTGTGGATCTAGTGAGGTCAGCAGATATGTATGCTGTCCGACAAGTGCAGATTGATATATGTAATCAATTTCAAGCAGGCCCATATGTACATATGAAGCATTTTTCTTCTTTTCCTGTCCAACAGTTCCAATACTTTTTGGGGCCAGTCAATTACCCCAAAACTATAATTTAAAGCAGGAAGAGAAAACTTGTTTATAGCTTAGGCTTTATTTCTAGGTGTCAAGGCAGTTTTCAATATTAGTTTTAGTCTTCTGAAGTGTTCTTTACTGAGTTTTATTCTCACTTGTTCATGTATTAATGTCGATCCTATATCTATTCTTGAATATTTATACACTCCCTCCTGCTCAATTTTTTATATTATATTCCTATCCCACATTAATATTTTTTTGGTGCTGCAGCTTTCCTGTTTTAAGAAATCAATACCAAATGCCATTCTTAAATCATCTGAGAAAGTATTAACGATTTGTATGTGTGATTTCAACTCCTTATCTGATGAGCTATACAATTTTAAGTCATCAACAAAAAGTAGATGAGATGTCTTTAAACAAGGCTGGTTTCTGGGAGCCTAAATGTAGCTGTTGCCTAATTTATTAAGTAAACAGCTTAATGGATTATGGACAAGACACATCAGCAGCATGTGACCAAGAGTCACCCTGGAACAGTGGGGGCTCATGCCATTGGACTGCAGGACTGCAGTCCCCCCAGCTGTGAAAAGAAAAAGAAAAAAGAAGAACATTTTTAAATAATAACATATTTATATTTGTATAAATTATACTACTGTTGTCTGTACTGTTGGCTAGCTGGTTAGCTGTGAGTCCGATTGACTCGCTGAAGTCCTGGAACTCGAACTGCGCATGCTTGTCGAGTTCCGGGTTTAAAAAAAAGAAATAGTTTCTGAAATCCGGACTGCTGTAAAAGCAGTCCAGATTAAGATGAGAAGGCAAGTCTATGCAGTTTGTAACTGCATAGAAATGAGGAGATCGGACTGCCATGTCCGCAGTCACGTACGTGATGTGCCTGGATGGCTGGATGGCTAGCAGCTGCTGATTGGTTCTCACTCTCTTCAAGTGGAAAAAGAGAGTTAGAAACAGTCAGCAGCAGTACTTTGAAATTCTTTGGTTTACATTACATTATGGATCATATTCATAAGTTCATTCATCCAATCGGACAGTGACTAGCTGAGAGCTGAGCTGACTGAAAGACTGACTTATTTTTTTACTTTCTTTTCTTGGAGTTGGCATTGTGCACTTCTTGATTTCTGATAAAAATTATGGTTTTTAATAATGAAAAAAATGTGAGCCAAATAAATTGGAAGAAAAGCACTGTGATGATGTGACATTTGCAAAAAGCAGAAGTAAATGAGTGTATAAAATGGGTCTTCTTGGCCCTGCATAAGAATTGAATAGCCAATCATTGTGAAATCCTCTTCATTAGCACTGCAGTATAAAGCTTAAGGCAAGTTTCAGAAATGATAAAGCTATCACATTTTTTTTGTGTGTATTAGTGCCTGATGATATCTGTTAAAGCATCCAAAATTGCTCATGCTGTTCAGAGGGGAAGTGAAAAGGGCATTGATAGGGGAAGAGGATGGTTTGGGGTTAGTATGTATATAAACTATGAAGAGAAATCTGGAGGATCTATAGTGCATTTTGGGGTGCATATGCTTGCAACTTGTCTTCAAATTATTAAACTGCATTCTATTAACTTTAAGATTACTAGATTTGTCTTGTTTGATGATAAAGATGTGGGGAATGAATCTGAAAGGGTCTGAAGTCTATTCAAAACAAGCACTAAACATATTGGTCATAGTAATTAACATTATCTGAATCAGGAATCACTCTTCCACTGTTTTGAGGGTGCTATTTCTAGTTGTAATTGCCTTTCTCTTTATACTCTTCCCCCTCTCACAGTTGTTTGCCAGTTCACTTTCCTTTTCTCCTATTATGATCTTTTCAGTTTTTAAATTTAGGCCAGTTCATCAATAGTATGAATATAAGCAGTATAAAAAAGCTGAAGTGCAGACTGTCAGTGTGTTTGGAAAGATGTGTTTAAACAAATTCCATTAGAAAAGAAACAAATAACTGTGACAGTCATGTCTAATTTGTTTGCATGATTTTGGAGCATAGCCAAGCTAACTGAAAAGCAAATTAAGAGAAGCTCTAGACAATGTGTTAACCCTAAGGACAATGCCCATTTTATGACTGAAAGAAGTCATCCTGACAAGCTGTTAGAAGAAAATAAATAGCAAAATATATGTACTTAGACAAACGATGACTAGTGCTAGTAATGAAAGGTAATTATCTATGAAAAGTGAGTGGAACGCAGGCAGGAAGGAGATGAGTGCCAGGTTATGGAGGGAGATTTGGGAGAAAAAGAAGAAAAACAAAGCAGAAACTGGGGTCTCGGTTCAGATGGCCTTAAAAGAGAAAAGAGAGACAAGAGCAGATGGAATAAGTTTAGGATTCTGGGGAGAGTAGAGACCTGAAAAAAGTTCAAACATACCAAGGTATATACTAGACTAACTGGACTGAATTTAAAAACTGAAAAAGTGAAAAGTTTGCAGTAGGAGAAAAAGAAGGTGAACTGGCACAAAACTGTGAGAGGGGAAAAGTATAATGGGGATGACAATAACAACTAGAAATAGTACCCTCAAAACTGAAGGAGAGTGAATCAGCAGAACCCACTTAAATGGTGAGCAGAGGAATGAGGTTAGACTTTGATAACATGGAAGTGAGAAAGGATCTACCATTCCCACTGATAGCAGGGAAAATAGTTTATCACATTTGTATAAGAAAATGGCTGCTGTTGAATGTGAAGGGAGTGTGAAAAGGACACAAAACGAAGAAAAGGAGGCAAAAATAAGAATCAAAACAGAAGAGGAAAGGCAGAAAAATAGAATGACTAGAAAGATGAGAAGTGATCCAACCTTGTGTCTAGATAAAGGAAGCTCACTGTCATGCTAGTCATAGCGTTCAACCTCTTAGTACAAAAAATCTGCACAAAGCCAGAAATAATGGGGACGAAGCCCCCAAAACAGGAACAAAATTTAAATATTGCTGTTATAAACATAGAAAGTTGTTAGAATAAAATACCTCATGTTACCAATCAAACATTTTCTAAAGTATGTGAAGACTAAAACTCAAATGCATGTCATTATTTAGAGAATTCGGTCATGACTAGTTTGTCAGAAAAATCCAGAAAAATCACAAATTATTTGAGGAACAGACCAAAAAAATATGACTGAAACATGTGAACATTCAGTGCAAATTTGGACAATTGAGCGATATGATGCTAGTGACTTGTAGTCTAATAAGGTAGAGAGAAACAGAAAGCAAAAAAGAATAAGAAGGAAATGCAGAAAAAAGCAAAAGAGTCTAGGAATTAAGTAACAAACTGATCA
The DNA here is from genome assembly GCF_019279795.1 of Protopterus annectens. Lineage (NCBI taxonomy): Eukaryota > Metazoa > Chordata > Ceratodontiformes > Protopteridae > Protopterus > Protopterus annectens. The sequence continues at coordinate 1,871,192,840 of NC_056729.1, read as the reverse complement.
TTCGAACATGATCATCTGTGTGTCTTAATGTTTTCCCAGTACATCACCATTTATATTTTATTAGCTCTGACAGTGTATTAAGAATGTGTTGGTTTTCAGCTTATTGTAAAGATGTCTAATTTAGCTGTAATATTCTTTTATACTTGTGAACACTTTTAGATTTCTATGTATAGTTGGTGTACAGCATTTGCAGGATACAACATTTACACCTTTTTTCAGATGTTTGATATTTTAGCTACATTTTCTTTTGTTGGAAGAAAAGTTTACTGTTCCTCATGCCACGTCTGCTTATAAAGAATGCAACTGTTATATTTAGCAAATGGGCTGTGGTATAGGGTTTTAAAGCAGTGTTAGTAGCACAACAGGTAACATACTTGCATCTTGATGCGGAAGGCTGTAGGTTCTACTCCCACAGCATATGCATTTGTATATTAAGGTGCTGCATTCCTGAGTATCTCCTCCTTTGGATAGAGATGCCTATTAACCATGACCCTGTTTTTCAGTTTGCCATCCATTCCCTCTTTCAACATACCAGCTTACATTTTTTAATGTAACATATGCAATTTATTCTTCAAGAGAAGCAGACACTGAATTTGTAGATGAAACACTGAAATATAAAGTTGCTTTCTAGCAGCAACCTCTTCATTAGATTCAGATGTCTTTAATGTGGAATTATTTAGATGACTTTTACTTCTGCAGAGATTGTGCATATTGGCTGATATTGGTGGATTATAGAGGTTTGAGTGGCCTTTTATGGTTGAAATGTTCTGAATTGGGCAGCTTTGTTATTAGTGGTTCATATGTTTTGTTTCATTGTTTACTGGAAAAATGTTCAAAACTATAAATTTAAAATGCGGCCTAACAAGTGCTGCTGAATTACACAAAGGGATGTAACTTAATTAATAGATTTTATAATTGAATAAATGTGTGCAAGGGGCCTATGATTTGAAAACAGCCCAAAGGTAAACTTAACCTGCCACTGGCCAAATGCATTTTCTTTGAATGTGGGTTTCAGTGCTGTTTCAATGAATGAGTTTCAAAGGCAGAGAAGTTTTAATGCTAAGTCTGTGTTCACTGTAAGACTGTATTGCTTTGTTTAGCAAATGTCTATCAGTGTTTATGCTATAAAATTTGAAATAAAAGTTGTAAATTAAACCCAAATATCTGTAATCACTGTAGAAGTAAAGCATAAAACAGTATGCACACAGAGCTTTTAACACTGGAGGAAATGTGTTTTGAGGACTGTAGATGATTTTCTTTCTTTAACATAATACTCTGGGATGGTCAGCCAGATGTTAGTGATAAATGTCTTTTGGGGGCTGTTCATGACTTTCTTTTTTTTTTTAATATAATATCCTGGCAGGAGTCAAAGAGATACTAGGTATGCAGTTTGTTCTGGAGAAACGTTTGTGGATAACATCTGTTTTTTTTTTAACCTAATATTTTTTGCAGGATTAGTCAAGATAAATTAGGATGGCTTATCAATGTTTTGTTGTTGAAACAAACTCTACTTTTGTATGAGTAAAGTGTGTATGGGTGAACTGAAGTAAGATCACATGCAAGTTCTTGGCTGTGTGATGTGAAAGAAATACAGTAATGGAACCGTGGTCTTTTATTTTCATTATTTTAAACCTTGTAGGCTCAAAGCAGATTCTCTGGGTAGGCAGTTGGGATGGGGCAATGCCTTTGTGCGAAAAGGAATGACTGCAGTTCTAGCTTGCTTTGCAAGACTAATGTGGATTTGAGTGAAGTAAGATCAACCATAAGCTCTGAATGAGGTGTTTGTGTGAAAACAAGAATACTTACCTTAATGACAGTATTGTCTTTTTTGTTGTTTTTGTTTTTAACCTCGCAAGATCAAATCAGATACTGTGGGTGGGGTAGGCACTGGGAATTGGGGCTGGGTGTGAATTTAACAAATTGCCCTGCTGTTTACTGTTGTAGTTATATCTTTGCAAAACTGTAATACTTTTTTTCTGTATTTTAAGTTTGTCTTTTCGGCTTTTCCCGGTAAGGGGTCGCCACAGTGGAACTCCTGTCCGCTAATAATTGGCAGTAGATTTTTATGGTGTTGAGTTGCCAGCCCGACGCCCAACCTTCAGCGAATGCATGCCCATTTAAGCATATCTTTCAGAAGCCACTCGACCGTGGGAAGGACATGAAAACACCACACAGAAGGCACTCCCCGCACACTAGCTGAGAATCAAACGGGAGATCCTCTTGCTGTGAGGCAACAATGCAACTGCTGTACCACGGCGGCTGTAATTTTTTCTGTATTGTAAGATGAATGTAAAATAATTAGCGAGTTAATGAGTATTTCTGTAACATAGCTTCATCCCTTTCTAGCTGACCATGCTCATTCAGCTGTATCCTGCAGCCCCCCTTTGATTTGAAGTCACCAGCTACCACTGCTGTGGAATATCTGTCTATGAAATTTTATTCCTGGGATAATAATTTGCCCTTTGTCATGACTTAACTGCAAAATGGTTTGCCACTATTTCATGGTCACTGAAATGTAATTGATTAATGTAAGGTGAGCATTCCTTTATAGGTTCATGGGCTCATAGGAGAGTACTAGGCTATCAACCCAAAGGTCATTTTAAATCTAGCCGTTTCAACTCAATGTAATATAGGAAAAGTACTAGTCAGTACCCAAGACTGCATTTAGTGATGACTGCCCATGTCCAGGATGCTTGTGGGTGTTATTCCCAGAAATAATTTACTGTGCCCCATCCACTCATCCAGATTCCTCTTGAACATTATTATAGAAGTGCTCCGTTTCACATGAATTGGTAGCCTTTAACCATGAATGTGGGATGCTGTCAAAAACTTTTTTCTAATCAATTCATGCCATAGTTAGATTCTTCCCCTTTTTACAATTCTCTATTATGGCTTTATTTAGCAAAAATTATCCTTTGTTCCATATGACTTTCTTTTGTTACCTTTTTGTTCTATTGCCATAATTGAGTTTTTTTTTTCTAAATGACTATAAACTCTATCTGCATCAGTTCCAATATATAGCTTGTATATTGTCAGAAGGCAATTTACTGGTCTATAGTTTTTAGTATGACTTGCAGGTTCACACTTAAGGAGGAGTATTGTTTCTCCTGTTGTTAACCAGGTTGGTATCAGTTCCGGATTTCCATAAAAGTAATTCTTACTGAGGGCTAAATCTTTGTGTAAAAATGTTAATGCATTTACCCAGAAGTTAGGTACTGTGTCTGGATCTGTAGTTTTTCAATTAGCCGAGTTTCTTAATTTTATCCCAATTGCTCTGGTCTTTACTTAATCCCATTTCCTGTCCTCTGCATTAGAATGCCTTACTCATTGTTTTAATTCTGCTGTACATTCATCATCTTTGTTATGTTCAACAAGCTCTTCAGACAAAACTTTACAATGTGCCTATTTCTTCTTTTTTGTGTTGTTTATATTCCTTTGGCTTTGTTTCCCAATTTTCTATGATTTTCGGAGTCATCCATAAACTGTTTATTTTGTGCATTTTCTTTATAGTTTTCCTGCAGATCTCCAAAGCTTTTCTGCCCATGCTGGCATTTTTAGTTTATTATTAACAATAGTATATGACAAATCTTGATCGGTTTTGATACTGTTTTGCTTTCATCAAATTTAACTTTCTAAATATTTTTGATTCCCTATTCTCTTTTCTATATTCTTCCACCAGTGACACTTCTTGTCTTAACTGCTTTATAGTTTTCTTTATTTGATACTTCAGTTGTGGCATTTTGCTTGCTCACTTCCTTTCTTTTGTTACTCCGTGTTTTTCTGGTAAAACTTTATCCATTAATAGTTTAGTTGCACAATAATATGTCCTATTTATTTCTGTCATAGGGCTTGAATTCCTCTTACTAGTACTAATTTCTGTGTTCATCTGTTTCACTAGTTTTCTAACATTGTGGGTCTTATTTACTTTTGTAATTTATTTCTTTCATCTATCTTAATATATCAAGCCATCTCTATTAAATCGAGCAGGTCTTCTTTCATATCATTTTCTTCTGGATGTGGAACATCTTTGCTCTCTGTTTGCAGTGAGTAATCTACAGAAGCTTACAGTAAAATCTTCTCCAGATGCACCATGATTCATATGCTTCTCCTTTACAACAGAATCCTTTGGTCCGTCGCTCTGCCTTGTTTCCTGTGTCAGAGTTGGCACTGTTTCCTGCTTCTTCTCTTGCTGTATAACTTCAACTGGACTTTCATACTGGTCTCCTAAAGAAGGCCCCAGATCATCATCATGTTGCAAATCTTCTTCAGATGTCTCCTGCTCCTCCTGTTGCTCCCTAATCTGAGGATCTGTAATTCCATTGTGCAACATTGTCTGTGGTGGATTCTCCACACTACATCCTTCAATTCATAAATAATTTATAACTGCAACTTCTAGTTGTTTACTTTCTCCATGTCTAGTCCTGTTTTCTACTTTCCACCTTTATTTTCTTATTTTTGTATTATGAAATCTTCCATATCCTGGAGCCTCTAGCTTCATTTTGCTTCAAATATCTTTGCAGCTGCTTTTTTATGATTGATTCGCTTGTCTTTCCCATCTGCATAAATATTACGCCATAACAGATCACTTTTTCTTTCCCATGTCCTTGTTTCCTTTTTATACTTCTAAAAACCTCTGGATTTTGTTCTTTATATTTTCACACATCCTCCATTGCTTCTTTTTTGCAGTTGGCCCAAAGTTCTTTCATCTATGTAATATTTTTCAATTTCCCTTTGAAGCATTTGGCATTTATGCCTGTGCAAGGATTTTTCTTTCCTTTGATTTCTCTCTCAATCTTTCTAAATATCTTATATCTGAAAATTCTGGGTATCTTGCATTATAGTTACAATGCATAATTTCTTTCTTATCCTCAACAGTCTTTATGGCTCTTTTTTGGCCTGTCAGTTTTTGTGGACTACTACTTCCTTCTACAGTGTGCGGGAGGGGGGGGGGGTCTGATACTGATAGCTGGCATATTGACCAGTGCATCAAGGGAAGTGGCACCATCCTTTGAGAGGAACTGAAAGACCATATTTATTTATTTATATATTAATTTTATTTATTTATCATTTGTTGACTGGGAAAGTCCGACTAAGACAGAGCTATTTTCAGTGGAGGCCCAGGGAGAAATGCTCCAGATGCATGTCTTTAGAATGTGGGAGAGACCGGAGTACCCGGAGAAAACCCATGCAAATAAGGGGAGAACGTGCAAACTCCCCACAGAAGATACCCCAGCTGAGAATCGAAACAAAGAACTTCTTGCTGTGAGGTGACAACGTTAACCACTGTACCATTGCACCGCCCCAAAAAATGTTATAATAAATTCAATTTGCAACCTATATGTTCCTCAGTTCAAAATCATGGGTACTATAGTGTAGGAGCTCCAGACTAAATTGGAAACGGATTTGAACAGACAATGAGACCTGTTTCACCACCATGCGTAGAGTCCATGCATCAAATAGGACAATCAAGTCTACAGTATGACTTAATCTGTGTATTGCAAAGCTACTGACTTGGGGAAACTCAAAACCTTTTAAGATATAACTAAATTCCTTAGCAACAACCACTAGCTTGGCATCAGTCCAGATACTGAAGTCACTAAGCACATCAAAAAGCTTGGGAGTCAAAAGTAAGTCAATGAGGAAGACACAGAAATCTTGTAGGAATATCCTCACACAAACAGTTGAACAGTACCTGAGGACAAGCCTACAGTTTGCTCTTGCAGGAAGGATAAATTAAGGAGTTGGTCATCCTATAGGATCTGTGTTAGTCCCAAGCCCAGGGCCTCTGAAGATAACAACCTCATTCCCAGTCCTAGCCCTTCTAGAGTGCTATATCATACAGCTAAATGTGAGCAAAAATTATCATCAAGCCAAGGTGTTACTGCTCAATGCTAGGAGCCTAAATAAAACTAAAATGCACTCCCTTCAAGCCCTCCTCACACTTGAGAATATAGATATATGTGCACTTGCCAAGATATGGTTTAAAGTGGCAGATAGCACAGCAGCAGAGAAACGTTTCAGTACCTTCCACACTGTTAGGCCAGTAGCTGCACAGACAAAGACTAAAGGTGGAGGGGTGTTGACATATATCAGTAACAAGCATACCTCTAGGGTGGTCAAACAAGATGACATGCTTGAGTTCCTGCACATGCAGATAGCCATAGACAAAACCCTGTTCCATATCCTAGCCAGCTATAGGTCACCCTCCATGTCCGAAGAACCTCACAATGCATACTTGCACCTAGTGGAGATGCTTACCATCCAACCTAAGACCCTACTCATGGGAGACTTTAGTTACATCTTTATAGATTGGAATTCCTACCCAGCCTCAAATCTACAGCCCCGAGATTCCTGGACTTTGAAAATACAAATACCCTTGACCAAATTGTGAATACACCGACTACAGTCTCCAACATACTGGACCTCATGCTCACAAAATATGTGAGAGCACTGTATTCCCCACACCATGTCTCATCGTCCCTCCTAAGATCTAACTATAAAGCTGTTGTCTTCAAAATCAAAATCAACTGTGTAATCTCATTAAAGCCAATAACAGTTAGAAACTATTCCAAGGCAAATTACCTTTTATTAAGTGATGGTTTGTCAAAATTCAGTGCCCTTCCAAACCCTGAGAACACACAAGCCTAAGCTGAATTGATCTCAGAAACTCTCTACAACCATGTCAGTGACTACATAGAAGCTGCTGTACCAACCAAAAGTAAGCCAAGGACTAGCCTCAAAAAAAGACGTCCTGGTGGCATGCCAAATTAAACAGGATATATGACAAAAAAGGACAGAAATATGGCAAAAAATCAGGAATGGTAACTGTCATAAAGATAAAACTCTCTTATCAAAGTAAATAAGCAACTAAATGGGCTTAGTAAGTCAAGAAAAACCATCTTTGAGGTTAAAATATCCTCCCAGATGAAAGTTTGCAATAAGGCCTTCTACAGCTATGCCAGAAGCCTCAAGGGCAACACAAAGTGTGCTGAGGTGGTGGTTAATGGTGCCACACACTGAGCCTGGTGACATAGAGAACCTGTTAATGGAAAAATTCAGTTCCTGCTTTACCTCACCACCACCACCGCCACCAGCCATCTCCCCAGTAATACTCTCAAACATAACCCCTCCAACTATAACTAGAGAGCACGTACCGAATGTACTCACTTAAGCCAAGGACACGGAATTAATGGGCCCCAATAATATCCCACAATGCCTCCTGAATAGTGTAAAATATGCCTTATCAGGACCCCTGGAGTCATTATCTAACTTTAGTCTTAAAACAAGCTTTGTGCCACATGAATGGAGGACTTTGGTAGTCATACCCCTTCATAACCTTCAACAGATTCTGGAAACCTGCAGATCCATTAGTCTGTCTAGTCATATTTGCAAAGCCATGTAAGGAATTATGGAAATTATCAGCAAAGACATAGGAGACCTCCAGACACTGGATCCATCCCAAACTGTCTTTGTCAAAGGAAGGTCATTTTTACTGAATCTGGTGGATTCCTTTGAAAAGGTCAATAAGACAATGAATGAGAGGAAAACTGTGCATACTGTCTACCTAGATCTAGCGAAGGCATTTGATACAATGCCTCACTTGGACATTGTCAACAAACAGAACGAGGCAGAAACCCCTTTATAACACACTGGATAGCTAATTTGCTCACTGATAAAACCCAGGAGGTTAGAATCAGTGAGGCGACCTCCACAAAGAGGCTGGTCATCAGTGGAATCCCCCAGTGATCTGTGCTAGGCCCACTCCTCTTTGGCATATACTTCTCAGATGTCAAAGTCAATGTCAAAGGCTTCTGGAAAACTCAATTTTCAGATGACTGAAAACTGGAAGCAGTCACTGAATCCCCCCAAGACAAGAACGCCCCTCAAGAATGTCTAATACAGATAAATGCTTGGTGCCAAAGCCATGGGTTAAAACTCAATACCAAGACATGAATTATAGTATCTTGGGAAGTCTGGCACCCCATGTTACTAGATCATCAATAAAACACCCTTAAACGTGATTCACTAGTCAGGGATCTATGAACTTATATAGATAGTAACCTATCCTTTGACCAGCATGTGTCAAAGGTAGTAAGAAAATCCTTCTATGTTGCTTAACTAATAAACAAGTTCATGCCATCTAGGTCCAGAGAGGTCATCATGGCACTGTACTCAGCCCTCATTAGGCCCATCATAGAATATAATGCCCCCTTTGGTATGCACCTGACCAGACACATGGCCCAACTGGACTGTCCACAAAGGTTCCTTACAAAAAGAAATGCATGGAGTAACTATAATGTCCTATGCTGATCACTTCAAAGCCCTGTCTCTTTACTCAGTATCATACAAACTTCTGAGAGATGATCTTTGCCTGGCATACAAGGTATCCATGGACCATTTTTTGATGAACCTTTTGAACATCTGCAAAGCAAACAGTATCAGAATTACTAGAGTAAAAAGCTTACATTTTGCTTGCAACATAAATAGGACATGTTGGAGAGACAGATGTTTCTCAGCGAATTCCCATTCTCTGGGACAGGCTCCCCATCCATGTGAAGCAGAGTTCCTCCCTATCCCTATTTAAGTGCAACTTGGACCACTGGATGAGTAATCAGAGGTGCATCCCTGGTCTAGCTCCTATGTCTCTGATTGACAGAGGCAGTCAGTAAATCACGCCCTGTAAATCAAATACAAATCAAATTTGTGGGTCACATTTGGATTGCACACCTAGGCTTTTAAGGGCCCTAGTGGTCATTAGCCTAGTATACACCCTGTGAACCTATGAAGTCTGAATTGTAAAAGTAAGGTATATATCTGCAATAGGTCATAGATAATCAGAGGCTTGTTTCAGATTCACTTTTCATTAGTATAAATATCAAAGGAAGATGAATCCAGGTTACCCATTGAGGGGTGAGCAGAAGACCCCTGGGTACCATGAGTAGAAAACAGCTCTGGCATTTCACTCCAGAGAAGGACCACTAGAGGTGGTGACTGATCAGAGCAGTGAAATCAGGAGCCAAGTTGTAACTAAGGCAGGGTAAAGAGGTGCAAGTCGTTAGGGAGTGTGATTGACAGATGACGATGTGATGTGACTGCAGTACCGACATTCACAGAAGACTCCACAAGTGATATCACAGTGTCTTCAGTAAATATTAATACTGATTTGTGGAGCTCAGAATGTTCATAAGTATATCAAACAGCTTTTTATAGTTGTAGCAAGGTGGCTGCTACAGTTACAGTTTAGATTGAAAGACATTTCTTTCAAGTCCTCAGTTTTGGGAAGACTTTTAAATTTTGGTTGAGGGAAGGTGCCAGTATGAGCAACTGCCCAGAGCATTGGGGTGTCCAAAATGACCCATGCCACTTGTTCTCACAATGTTTGCACAAAATATTCAAATGTCTGCATAGCTAAAAAGTAGGTAGCGGTAAAAAGTGAGTAATAAAAGACAATCACCCAAGGAAAAAAGATTTAGTATATTGAGGAAGGTGATGATTAACAAAAGTAGCTCCAGGGTACTAAAGAGGAACAAGTATAACAATATAAAAATAATATTAAGCAAAGTTTATGAAGGGGGACAAGTACAATCAGCAATAAACAAAAGCTAAGACATGCAAATCAACAATGACATGGCAACCAGAAATAGATACACAAAGAAAACTGGGATGGTTCTTAACCTCCTATGTCCTCACTTTTGTAAGGTTCCTTCGAGAACCCATCAGCATGATTAAAAAAAAAAAAAAAAAAAAAAAAAAGGAAAAAAAGAAAAAAAGAAAGAAAGAAAGAGTTCCTAGAAGCAGTTTTACGTCTCCAGAAGGATGTCTAGAGTTGGGATCCAGAGCTGAACCATCAAACAAGTAATGAAGATAGAAAACATCCAACATTGTTTGGTGTAGGAGGGAAATACTCTACTAAAGGTTTAAGTAATGAAGACAGAAATCATCCATAACATCCAACAGTGGTGGGTGCTGGGAATTCTCTAGTAAGGGACCAAGTAATGAAGACAGAAAACATCCAACCATGGTGGGTGTAGGGGGGACAACCTCATAAGATAAACAAGTAATAAAGACAGAAAACATCTAACAGTGGTGGGTGTGGAGGCACCTTAGTTAAATACAAGTAATGAAGATAGAAAATATCCAACAGTGGTGGGTGTAGGGGGGGCACCCTAGAAAAAAATAAACAAGTAATAAAGACAGAAAATATCCAACAGTGGTGGGTATTGGGGGGCACCCTAGAAAAAACACAGATAATGAAAATAGAAAACATCCAATAGTGGTGGGTATAGGGGTGGCACTCTAGACAAAAAAGAAAACAAGTAATGAAGACAGAAAACATTTAACAGTGGTGGATGTTGGGGTGACACCCTAGAAAAAAAACAAGTAATAAAGACAGAAAATATCCAACAGTGGTGGGTATTGGGGGGTACCCTAGGAAAAACACAGATAATGAAGATAGAAAACATCCAACAATGGTGGGTGTAGGGGTGGCACCCTAGAAAAAAAATAAACAAGTAATGAAGACAGAAAACATCTAACAGTGGTGGGTGTTGGGTTGGCACCCTAGAAAAGAAAACAAGTAATAAAGACAGAAAATATCCAATAGTGGTGGGTATTGGGGGGCACCCTAGAAAAAACACAGATAATGAAAATAGAAAACATCCAATAATGGTGGGTATAGGGGTGGCACCCTAGAAAAAAAGAAAACAAGTAATGAAGACAGAAAACATTTAACAGTGGTGGATGTTGGGGTGGCACCCTAGAAAAAAAAAAACAAGTAATAAAGACAGAAAATATCCAACAGTGGTGGGTACTGGGGGGGTACCCTAGAAAAAACACAGATAATGAAGATAGAAAACATCCAACAATGGTGGGTGTAGGGAGATGGCACCCTAGAAAAAAAATAAACAAGTAATGAAGACAGAAAACATCTAACAGTGGTGGGTGTTGGGGTGGCACCCTAGAAAAAAAACAAGTAATAAAGACAGAAAATATCCAATAGTGGTGGGTATTGGGGAGCACCCTAGAAAAAACACAAATAATGAAGATAGAAAGATCCAACCATGGTGGGTGTAGGGGGGACAACCTCATAAGATAAACAAGTAATAAAGACAGAAAACATCTAACAGTGGTGGGTGTGGAGGCACCGTAGTTAAATACAAGTAATGAAGATAGAAAATATCCAACAGTGGTGGGTGTGAGGGAAAACCCTATTAAGAAGAAAAAAACACAAAAAAAACAAGTAATGAAGACAGAAAACTTCCAACAGTGGCAGGTGCAGCATACTCTCTAGTAAAGGATCAGGTAATGAAGATAGAAACCATCCAACAGTGGTGACTGTAAGGAACTGCCTAGTAAAGGATCAAGTAATGAAGACATAAAACATTAAACAGTAGTGGGTGCAGGGAACTCTCTAGAAAGGGATCACATAATGAAGGTAGAAAACATCCCACACTGGGGAGTGTTAGGAACTCCTTCATAAAGGATTGAGTAATGAAGACAGAAATCATCCAACAGTGGTGGGTGTAGGGTACTCGCTAGTAAAGGACCAAATAACGAAGACAGAAGGTCTGTAGGTCTCCTCTACAGGAACTGATCCAGAAGACAGTAATATTCCAAACAAATTAAGAAGTTAGGGAAGGCATGTGCAAATTTCAGGCCTCCCCTGACAAAAACAAACATGAAGGATTAAAGATCAGTAAGTAAACAGTCAGGAGAACAACAGACTAGACAAGCCAGTAGAAAGCAAGACAGTTTAAAGTGGTTTGTCACACTTTTTTAAGCGTTTTGGTTTGATTTTGCATGTGTTGCAGTACCATATTATTTCCTATAGGGGGCAAATGTTACACATGTGAGATATTGCTGATATCTGTTGCGATCAAGTTCTACAGTTTAATAACCTATAGAGTATAGGCAGTCAGTGTTTTACTTTTTTGGCAGGCGCTAAATGATGGTTCAGTGAGCATAGTTTTCTGTGGGATGTATACCAGTTTAATGACTGTCCGGGATCAGGACATCTGTCTGGGGTCTAGGGGATATTGTTTTTTTTTTTTGCCCTTTCCTTCCACCCTTCCTTCATTATTTCTGGTCCTTTCCTCATGTCTGATCCCCACCAGGTCATTCAGCTACTCCATGGCTCCCCAAGACTTATTCCTGAATCACTGGGACTGGTCACAGATTGCAGGCAACAAGGCCTGGGTTGTCTGAGTTTCCATGAAAAGGGGGGGGGTCTTAATTTTGGCCTACCCTCTTAGTCCCCCTCCCCTCTGTGGCAGTGTGGTACAGTCCTGGGTGGTGTGCAATGTAAAATCCAGAGTGTATTATCCAGCCAAACCCCACTGCCCACCTGGCCTCCTCTAGTGAAATACCTAGCCTACATCAGGGATTAACATCCAGAGATGCCCACATACCCCCTCCCCCCGGATTGGCTTGCTCAACCCTCCTTACTGCTCTGTAAGTCACCTGGGTTGTAGTCAGTCCTTTATCCATCTACTCCACCAGAGTGGCTTTATCTAGGGGATATTGTTTGCAGTCTTAATCTGAGTGTATGATGGTAGATTAAATAGCTCTGACCAGTTAAGGGTTTGGAGTGTCAGACCATGATGTGTTCAGTTAATATGACTACATGGAAATGGTGAAGTTTTGTTAACCAGTGCCAATGGTGTACAGGGATAAAGCCCTGATTACAAACCAGGATTCCCAGGTTCATTCAGAGGCACAGGCATCTGTCGAGCTGGCTTGGAGGAAGGGAATTCCTGCCCTTGGACTGGCGATGTGAGTGGTAAGTGAATATTATACACAGCATAGTAAGGGGGATTCCAGACCTAAGAGTGGCAGTGTGAGGGGTATTTGAATAGTATACACAACATATTAAAGAGGATTCCCACCCTAGGAGTGGTGGTGCAAGGGGTATGTGAATAGTATACCCAACATAGTAAGGGAGATTCCTGCCCTAGGAGTGGTGGTGCAAGGGGTATGTGAATAGTATACCCAACATAGTAAGGGAGATTCCTGCCCTAGGAGTGGTGGGGCGAGGGTTATGTGAATAGTATACACAGCATAGTAAGGGGGATTCCTGCCCTAGGAGTGGTGGTGCAAGGGGTGTGTGAGTAGTATATACAACATAGTAAGGGGGACTCCTACCATATGAGGGGTATGTGAATAGCATACATGGCATATTAAGGGGCATTGCTGCCCTTGGATTGGTGGTGTAAGGGGTATGCAAATAGTATACACAACATTTTTAAGGGGGGGAATTCCTGTCCTAGGAGTGGTGGTGAGATTAGTATGTGAATAGTATACACAACATAGTAAGCGGGATTCTTGCCATTGTAATGACGGTGCGAGGGGTATGTGAATATTATGCACAACATATTAAGGGGGATTCCTTCCCAGGGAGGGGTAGTCTGAGGGATATGTGAATAGTATAGACAACATATTAAAGGGGATTACTTCCCCAGTAGAGGTAGTGAATAGTATACACAACATATTAAGAGAATAAGAGGATTCCTACCCTAGGAGTGGTGGCGCAAGGGGTATGTGAATAGTATACACAACATAGTAAAGGGGATTCCTGCCCTAGGACTGGTGGTGCAAGGGGTATGAGAATAGTATACATGGCATATTAAGGGAGATTCCTGCCCTAGGACTGGTGATGCAAGGGGTATGTGAATAGTATACACAACATTGTAAGGGGAGATTCCTGTCCTAGGAGTGGTGTTGAGACTGATACATGAATAGTATACACAACATAGTAAGAGGATTCCTGCCATAGGAATGGCAATGAGAGGGGTATGTGAATAGTATACACAGCATAGTAAGGGGGACTCTTGCCCTAGGAGTGGTGGTGTGAGGGATATGTGAATAGTATACACAACACAGTAAGGGGGGGATTCCTGTCTTAGGATTGGGGGTGCAAGGGATATGTGAATAGTATACACAGCATAGTAAGGAAACCGGGGAAACTATCGTAAAATATTTTCTGGGGGTGAGTGGGAGTGGCTTGCTGATGTCATTCCTTTATGGAAGTGCAAGGATGTTTGGTGCAGTTTACTCACTGCACGCCGCAGCTATGGGCCGGTACTTGATTGTGTATGTGGATGGGAAGAAATTAGCTTAAAAACACTCCTGGCAGCAGTATGGCATGGATACCAGCTGCCTCAGCATCCTCTCAGGCCTTAACTCTTGTTTGAACAAGTACAGGGATGGCCAGGAGGGATTAGTAGACCCAGTGAAAGAGGAGAAGCACTGTTTCCATAGATGGTCAGCTGTGGGAGGAAAAAGAATGCAAAAAAAAATTGCCGTTTTGTTATAAGTGCACTCCATTTTGGCTAGGTCGCAGGATTGTAGGTTAACAAAAACTGATAAGGCATACAGAAGGCTGTAGAGTAGATAAGTCTGAGCAATGACTGTACATGAATATTTTGTTAGTAAAGGTTTGACACTTGCACATGCACTTCAGATGTTAATGTATGGCCAGCTATGATTAATATTAGTTTGTATTTTGTTCTAGCTTAGTTCTAATATCATTAACTGATACAGTTTTTAAGTCTTGTTTGATTATTAAGATGGAGTTGGAAACAAGGTTGGCCTTAGGCCAGTTTACCAATTTGGCACAATAAAGCCGTACTCCCTTAGGGGGGGCCTGCATTAAGCTCTAACACGGTCATTATTTCTTCTGTGACCCAGAGATTTCCCTTAGAAACACTTACAGAAAAGTACAAGGCTTTTTCCTAATGGCAGTATTGTCTTGATGGTCCTTATAAATCTCATTAGTGGACAACATTTCTCATGGTTCATTGCACCAGTGGCCAGTCCAGTATTATTGCTACTCACAGCTTCATGATTCTTGTATGGCTCACAGGTCCAGAGTAGTTAGTCGCCATTGCTAAGTGGTCAGCTGGGTTTTTAACCCCAACCTAATCAGATTAACCATTTGCATCTGTGCAGTGCTGCATTTGCTGTTTCAGTAGATAAAACCAGGTTTAGTTTGATGATCGATAGAGGTAGATGTACTCTATTTTCGGTTGCTTCTCTTGCTGACATGGAATTTATGAATGCTTGCTAATAAATACATGAAATAAGTGTAATAGTCAATCTCAGTAAGTGTAAAAAATAATAACGTATACTGTGATATGAGGTAGATATTGATCACTAAGACTTGTGACAGAATGCTTCCAGTTCAGCAGTGTGGCAGAGAAAGGCTTGCTGTAGTCATAGACAGGAGTAAAATAATCCCAGAGAAATGAATCGTGAGGTGTGTGTCCTGAGCAGTGAGACGCAAAGGTGGACTGAAAAAGTATTCACCTGGCTGAAGGTGGAAAAACAATAGCAAACAGAAACATTAAAACTACAGAGGTAATGCAGTTTCAGAGTCACATACAAAATGGGGGAGGCAAGCAGGAAAAATATATGGACTGGATTGGAGAGGAGTTTTTTGGGGGGAAGTGTATTACAGAAAGTTGAACTGTGTGTTTTTTCATGTTCTTTCTTATAGACATGGGATTCATTAAGGCATTCTGATTTCTTCCCACCTGCCAAAAACATGATGATTACTCCAAATTACCCCTTCATGTAATTTTTACTGTTGCCCTTGTGACCTGGAATATAGCTGGAAAAGATCTGCATACACTGTTCCACATACCCAATTTAACAAATAATTAAATAAATACAAATAAACCATTAAAATTGTTTTAAGTGGGCTGATTGTGAGCAATGCAGTTTCTAAAGACAAGCCTGAAATGATTTCTATTATTGTTGTTGAGTATTCTGAAGAAATTCAGCAGTTTTGTGTGTTTTTTATAGAAACAAATTGGCTATAAAAAGGTATGAAAATTAACCAGGTGAGGAAATCTAGCCATTCAGTGCAAGCACAAGAGATGATTGAGAGCTCATAAAGGAATAAAGGGGAAATATAAAATCAAAATGCATAACAGAGGTTACAAATTTTTCAGGTTCTTTTTGCGCCCCAAGTCCTCTAACAACCTTGAAGTGTAATCCCACTGTCTCATTTGTCCAGTACTTCCTAGAAACTGAGGACATTGGATATGGGAGGCTAGTGCTGGGGACTATGATGAATCAAAAGGTTTTACTAGGTTTCATGTTCCAAAATTAGCCTGTTTGATAGTAGCAAGGTCTGTGTGGTGCTGACTGCAGCACCTTCATAAGATGTTGGAGTGTACAGAGTACTTAAGTTACAAAAGTAAAAAACAACCAAACAAACAAAAATGAATGTCCATCTACTTTGGTAATGTAAGAGCAAACATTAAGAGAGGTATAAATCAGGATAATATGCAGCATAAATAAACACAATCAAAAGTAGACATGAGTTCAATCAGTAAAACGGGCAAGAATCAGAGCTGTATGATGTCATAACATCATGTAGTATAAAGCCTCTTTGGAGAAAATTATATACAAAAAGGAAAGCGTTAGAAGTATGTACAAGTGTTGGGCATGGGATATGAAGGAGTATAAGTAATTAGTCAAATTAAGGGAAGAAGGGAGACAAAAGGAAGAAAAATAAAAAAGTGGGGGTAGCATCTATCTCCTATCTAGGTTAAGAAGATTCAGAAATAACTACAGTAGTCTGTGGAAATGTGAGCTAGGGTGTATCCACCTGATGAGGCACCATGTAGACATTGGGCCTCAATGGTCCATCAAGTAGACCCTGTACAATATGTCTGAGTAATTTAAGCAGACCCTGATAGAGGACCTACAGAAGATGATAACTCCAGGGAACGATTGAGGAGTACAATGCTTTTGTTCTGTTTTAACATGGCATGACAAAATTGTAACATGTCTTATGACAAAATATAAGCTAATAAATAAACACATTTTTCAACTTTAATGCACACTAATATCATCCATTCCTAATACCTAATCTGAAATAAACTTAAGTCCAGGAGTCAGCAAATGGGGGAAGAGGTGGGGTGGTTGGTGGGGGGGGGGGGTGCCTAAGAGTTCCTACCAAAATGGTCCAAATTGGGCATCACAATTGCTAAGGTTAGCCATGGATGGAAGTTTTGTAAAGGACTGTCTCAGGTCAAATTGGAGTTGCTTCATTGAAGAGGCTGCATATATCAGTGCTGAGTTCTCTACATATTAGATTATATTTGCATGGTAGGAGGCTGTTATAGGTTCACAGAATTCCTGCCCTTGGACTGGCGATGTGAGTGGTAAGTGAATATTATACACAGCATAGTAAGGGGGATTCCAGACCTAAGAGTGGCAGTGTGAGGGGTATTTGAATAGTATACACAACATATTAAAGAGGATTCCCACCCTAGGAGTGGTGGTGCAAGGGGTATGTGAATAGTATACCCAACATAGTAAGGGAGATTCCTGCCCTAGGAGTGGTGGTGCAAGGGGTATGTGAATAGTATACCCAACATAGTAAGGGAGATTCCTGCCCTAGGAGTGGTGGGGCGAGGGTTATGTGAATAGTATACACAGCATAGTAAGGGGGATTCCTGCCCTAGGAGTGGTGGTGCAAGGGGTGTGTGAGTAGTATATACAACATAGTAAGGGGGACTCCTACCATATGAGGGGTATGTGAATAGCATACATGGCATATTAAGGGGCATTGCTGCCCTTGGATTGGTGGTGTAAGGGGTATGCAAATAGTATACACAACATTTTTAAGGGGGGGAATTCCTGTCCTAGGAGTGGTGGTGAGATTAGTATGTGAATAGTATACACAACATAGTAAGCGGGATTCTTGCCATTGTAATGACGCGAGGGTATGTGAATATTATGCACAACATATTAAGGGGGATTCCTTCCCAGGGAGTGGTAGTCTGAGGGATATGTGAATAGTATAGACAACATATTAAAGGGGATTACTTCCCCAGTAGAGGTAGTGAATAGTATACACAACATATTAAGAGAATAAGAGGATTCCTACCCTAGGAGTGGTGGCGCAAGGGGTATGTGAATAGTATACACAACATAGTAAAGGGGATTCCTGCCCTAGGACTGGTGGTGCAAGGGGTATGAGAATAGTATACATGGCATATTAAGGGAGATTCCTGCCCTAGGACTGGTGATGCAAGGGGTATGTGAATAGTATACACAACATTGTAAGGGGAGATTCCTGTCCTAGGAGTGGTGTTGAGACTGATACATGAATAGTATACACAACATAGTAAGAGGATTCCTGCCATAGGAATGGCAATGAGAGGGGTATGTGAATAGTATACACAGCATAGTAAGGGGGACTCTTGCCCTAGGAGTGGTGGTGTGAGGGATATGTGAATAGTATACACAACACAGTAAGGGGATTCCTGTCTTAGGATTGGGGTGCAAGGGATATGTGAATAGTATACACAGCATAGTAAGGAAACCGAAACTATCGTAAAATATTTTCTGGGGTGAGTGGGAGTGGCTTGCTGATGTCATTCCTTTATGGAAGTGCAAGGATGTTTGGTGCAGTTTACTCACTGCACGCCGCAGCTATGGGCCGGTACTTGATTGTGTATGTGGATGGGAAGAAATTAGCTTAAAAACACTCCTGGCAGCAGTATGGCATGGATACCAGCTGCCTCAGCATCCTCTCAGGCCTTAACTCTTGTTTGAACAAGTACAGGGATGGCCAGGAGGGATTAGTAGACCCAGTGAAAGAGGAGAAGCACTGTTTCCATAGATGGTCAGCTGTGGGAGGAAAAAGAATGCAAAAAAAAATTGCCGTTTTGTTATAAGTGCACTCCATTTTGGCTAGGTCGCAGGATTGTAGGTTAACAAAAACTGATAAGGCATACAGAAGGCTGTAGAGTAGATAAGTCTGAGCAATGACTGTACATGAATATTTTGTTAGTAAAGGTTTGACACTTGCACATGCACTTCAGATGTTAATGTATGGCCAGCTATGATTAATATTAGTTTGTATTTTGTTCTAGCTTAGTTCTAATATCATTAACTGATACAGTTTTTAAGTCTTGTTTGATTATTAAGATGGAGTTGGAAACAAGGTTGGCCTTAGGCCAGTTTACCAATTTGGCACAATAAAGCCGTACTCCGTTAGGGGGGGCCTGCATTAAGCTCTAACACGGTCATTATTTCTTCTGTGACCCAGAGATTTCCCTTAGAAACACTTACAGAAAAGTACAAGGCTTTTTCCTAATGGCAGTATTGTCTTGATGGTCCTTATAAATCTCATTAGTGGACAACATTTCTCATGGTTCATTGCACCAGTGGCCAGTCCAGTATTATTGCTACTCACAGCTTCATGATTCTTGTATGGCTCACAGGTCCAGAGTAGTTAGTCGCCATTGCTAAGTGGTCAGCTGGGTTTTTAACCCCAACCTAATCAGATTAACCATTTGCATCTGTGCAGTGCTGCATTTGCTGTTTCAGTAGATAAAACCAGGTTTAGTTTGATGATCGATAGAGGTAGATGTACTCTATTTTCGGTTGCTTCTCTTGCTGACATGGAATTTATGAATGCTTGCTAATAAATACATGAAATAAGTGTAATAGTCAATCTCAGTAAGTGTAAAAAATAATAACGTATACTGTGATATGAGGTAGATATTGATCACTAAGACTTGTGACAGAATGCTTCCAGTTCAGCAGTGTGGCAGAGAAAGGCTTGCTGTAGTCATAGACAGGAGTAAAATAATCCCAGAGAAATGAATCGTGAGGTGTGTGTCCTGAGCAGTGAGACGCAAAGGTGGACTGAAAAAGTATTCACCTGGCTGAAGGTGGAAAAACAATAGCAAACAGAAACATTAAAACTACAGAGGTAACGCAGTTTCAGAGTCACATACAAAATGGGGGAGGCAAGCAGGAAAAATATATGGACTGGATTGGAGAGGAGTTTTTTGGGGGGAAGTGTATTACAGAAAGTTGAACTGTGTGTTTTTTCATGTTCTTTCTTATAGACATGGGATTCATTAAGGCATTCTGATTTCTTCCCACCTGCCAAAAACATGATGATTACTCTAAATTACCCCTTCATGTAATTTTTACTGTTGCCCTTGTGACCTGGAATATAGCTGGAAAAGATCTGCATACACTGTTCCACATACCCAATTTAACAAATAATTAAATAAATACAAATAAACCATTAAAATTGTTTTAAGTGGGCTGATTGTGAGCAATGCAGTTTCTAAAGACAAGCCTGAAATGATTTCTATTATTGTTGTTGAGTATTCTGAAGAAATTCAGCAGTTTTGTGTGTTTTTTATAGAAACAAATTGGCTATAAAAAGGTATGAAAATTAACCGGGTGAGGAAATCTAGCCATTCAGTGCAAGCACAAGAGATGATTGAGAGCTCATAAAGGAATAAAGGGAAATATAAAATCAAAATGCATAACAGAGGTTACAAATTTTTCAGGTTCTTTTTGCGCCCCAAGTCCTCTAACAACCTTGAAGTGTAATCCCACTGTCTCATTTGTCCAGTACTTCCTAGAAACTGAGGACATTGGATATGGGAGGCTAGTGCTGGGGACTATGATGAATCAAAAGGTTTTACTAGGTTTCATGTTCCAAAATTAGCCTGTTTGATAGTAGCAAGGTCTGTGTGGTGCTGACTGCAGCACCTTCATAAGATGTTGGAGTGTACAGAGTACTTAAGTTACAAAAGTAAAAAACAACCAAACAAACAAAAATGAATGTCCATCTACTTTGGTAATGTAAGAGCAAACATTAAGAGAGGTATAAATCAGGATAATATGCAGCATAAATAAACACAATCAAAAGTAGACATGAGTTCAATCAGTAAAACGGGCAAGAAGCAGAGCTGTATGATGTCATAACATCATGTAGTATAAAGCCTCTTTGGAGAAAATTATATACAAAAAGGAAAGCGTTAGAAGTATGTACAAGTGTTGAGCATGGGATATGAAGGAGTATAAGTAATTAGTCAAATTAAGGGAAGAAGGGAGACAAAAGGAAGAAAAATAAAAAAGTGGGGGTGGGGGTAGCATCTATCTCCTATCTAGGTTAAGAAGATTCAGAAATAACTACAGTAGTCTGTGGAAATGTGAGCTAGGGTGTATCCACCTGATGAGGCACCATGTAGACATTGGGCCTCAATGGTCCATCAAGTAGACCCTGTACAATATGTCTGAGTAATTTAAGCAGACCCTGATAGAGGACCTACAGAAGATGATAACTCCAGGGAACGATTGAGGAGTACAATGCTTTTGTTCTGTTTTAACATGGCATGACAAAATTGTAACATGTCTTATGACAAAATATAAGCTAATAAATAAACACATTTTTCAACTTTAATGCACACTAATATCATCCATTCCTAATACCTAATCTGAAATAAACTTAAGTCCAGGAGTCAGCAAATGGGGGAAGAGGTGGGGTGGTTGGTGGGGGGGGGTGGTGCCTAAGAGTTCCTACCAAAATGGTCCAAATTGGGCATCACAATTGCTAAGGTTAGCCATGGATGGAAGTTTTGTAAAGGACTGTCTCAGGTCAAATTGGAGTTGCTTCATTGAAGAGGCTGCATATATCAGTGCTGAGTTCTCTACATATTAGATTATATTTGCATGGTAGGAGGCTGTTATAGGTTCACAGGTAGGTACTAGGCTATTGGCCCTAAGGCCTTTATAAGCCTAGCCAAAAAGGTACTCTGGCTTTCGCCACCCAAGAAAATTCTTTTCCTGTGCCCCTGTCGAGCAGAGCCACAGAGGTGATCCCCGGGGTGAATTTCGTATTTCCCATCCTATCATCAAGATTTTCCTTGAAGAGTGCTAATGAGATGCTTTTTATTGATATAGATAGGTAGTTTGTTCCAGAGTATGGGAAGTCTCTGGGATAGGAATCTACCCCTCCAGCATGTTCTGTTTATTGTAGTGACAAGGTTTAGGTCCCTAGAGTATGTAGCTCGGAGGGAGTGGGATTTTTTTAAGTGGAGCATGCCCAACAGCTCAGGGTTTGACATAGCTTTGTATGTTAGGCAGAGGTCGCCTCTGAGTAGGTGATATGCAACGGAGTAAAGCTGGAGTTTATTGAGATGGTCTGCATAGGGCATCTGTTTGAGACTGGTAATCCTCTTTGTGAGGTATTTCTGCGACCTTTCCAGTTGTTGTATATGTCTTGTGAGGTACATACCAAAAGTGGTGTTGTACTCTATAATGGGTCTAATGAGTGACGAGTAGAGGGGAACAATAACCTCTTTTTTTGGATTAGAAACCTTTTGTGATGAGGTGTGCCACGTAGAAGGATTTCCTGATTACTGTGGCGATGTGATTATCAAAGGAGAGACTACTGTCCACCCATGTCCCAAGGTCTCTTATCACACTTTCAGTGTTAGGTAGACTACCACCTATGTGGTAGCTCATGGATACTGAGTTTTTGCCAAAGGGGATGACAATGCACTTTTTGGCATTGAGCTGGAGGCCATGGCTTTGACACTATATTAAAGAGTAAAGAGTAAAGGACCTAATACTGACCCTTGTTGCTCATCTAATGTTACTTGCTGAAGAGTTGACAGCTCATCAGCCCAGTGTATAAACCATGCTCAGTGGCTGAGGTAACATTTAAACCAAATGAATGCATTGTCTGTGAAATGGCATAGATAACCAGGGTTTATAATAGGTTTGTCCTTGTGCAGCTTGGGTCAATTGTATACAGGTCCAAAGAAACATCAGCATGAACAAGTTAAATATCTTGCATGTGTCATCATCCAAAGATTCTATAGCAGTAGAGAGTAAACTCTACTTCAAATTTCTCTTTTTCAGCACAGAGAATTTAGGCTGTGAGCTATTAACATATTGTTTCTGCAGCCCTAGGTTTGATTCCTTCTGTATTTATGTGCCAATTGTCTAATACTGCAATAGTCGATTGTTTAATACTGCAATAGTCAATTAGTGACAGAGTGTTGTGGGATCACCCATGAAATAAAGCAATTGAGCTATGGAGGTTTACTCATATAATAAATGAATAAACAAAAGCAGGTGGACTTTGATGAACATGACCTTGTACAGCACTTCATGTATAAATGCTTTCATAATTTTCCAGAATTAGTTAACTGAATTGCACAAAAAAATGAAAGTGTTTGGGGGATATACAGGTTGTTTTATAATAACATGAAATGTTATTATAATTATAATATTTTGTTTTATAATAACATGAAATGATTTGCACTTTCATCTGTCAAGATGTTGTATGTGATACCTGTGAATCACCACTGACTTCAAGGTGCAAAGTGTACTCCCCTACTTTATTCACCTCAGGACCACCTTTTATAGTCTTACTGGCCTTTACGTGGTGTGTGTCCCTCCAGAAAAGGAAAGAAAAGCCTCATGGTCACCATATTATATATCACCCTAACAGGTAATGAGAGAAGTTGATGTAGGCTAGTCATATCAAAATTTGGCTAAGTTTTATTATGTTCCTCTGTGATTTACATGTCTTAGCTAACATGTAAGGGGATGGCATGTCGTGACCATGATGCAAAGCCTATCTCTATCTCTGTGGGTGATTTCAGCCTCAAACACCAAGCAGCCCTTGTAAGTAAAGCTAGCAGCTCAATCCTTGCCTCTGTTTGGTACACCCACCACTAGTATATTAGTTCTGACACATGTCCCTAGTATTTCCTCAGGGACAGGTGAGAATATTTAGCCTCATGTTTGCTTCCTTTCCTTGCAAATTTGTCTAGTATATAAACAATTAATTGAATCTGAGATGTGTGGGTCACAGACAAATCTTATCCTCTAGCCATGCAGACAGCTAAGTTTGGAATTTGCAGTTTCTAATTCAAGTTGTTATTGGTGTCATTCTGTTACACAACCTACTGATGAACTCTAAAGGGAATCTCTCTCATTAAAAAAATGATAACCACGAGGGGTCCTGTGCTACATCTGACACCGCACATGCGCCTTTCACTCTTCTCCAATTACGACTGCTTTGGGGTGGTGTGATGTCACTGAGACAGGAATAAGCTATCAGTAGATGTTCTGGTTGTTGCCTGTACTGAATTTTGAGGTATATATTTAAGTCCTGAGATCTACGTTATGCTTTTTTGGAGAGCAACTGTTCTCTTTAGATGAACATAGCTTTTGCAAGGCTGAAATCAAAGCACTCCAGGAAAATAGTGAAAACTATATTTGTGGGTTTGATAGAATGGTAAGTAAACAAACAGGCATTATAACTGTAGGACCAGTCTCTGTAAGAACTTTAATCTTATTGAATACAGTTGCTTTTTTATTTATGCATTTTATCAAAATGGACTTTTATAGAACAAATTTTATAACACTTATTAAAATTAGGAAAGAAGCTCTGGTTATGTTTATAGCTATGCTAGTACATGAGCCTTGAATTTCCTTTGCATGAGCTCTTCTCTTGTAAACATTATTATTGTAACATACATGTGCATGGTACTTTTTTCATATTCATTACTTTTCTAACACATCCCTTTTCTTCTCATGCTTACTTTTTATTTGACTCATGTTTTAATTTTTGTGATTTGTATCTGTTAGTTATTTTAGCTGTGCAATGGGAATTTCATTTGTTTATTACCAGCACATTACTCCTGTAAGCAAATACAAATACATAAATAAATGTGCACTGACAAGGTCAGGTATGCCTCATTTAATGTCTTGCACTTTTTTATATAATTATATTTACATCACAGTCTTTTCTCTTACTAACGACTCATGTAACCAACCAGATTCATAGTAATTGGATCTAGATTGCAGCATAAGAAAGGAGCTTGTAGCCTTGCGGAAAAAAAAAATTATGAAGTAAGTAGAAAATTCTTCCTAGGCTCACAATAATTCCCAAATTTCTTTTTTACTCATATTTTAACATTCTCAGTTTCAAGAAAAGCAAACTAGATGACTGCCTTTTAACTTCTCATCCACTGGCATGTAGCATTACACCACATCATACCTTTTCAGGCTCCTGGGTTAATCCCCTGACAATAAAGAGTAAAATTAACATCTGCAGTGAAACGCATCCGTTTTCTGTTAAGTCTTCTTAGTTGGTACACTATGTTTGAGTAAATGTTACCATAATATTGATAAGTTTTTGGAAGATTTGTTTTTGCAAGGAAGTATTTTTTTAAGATTATTTGCTTTTTCTGTCAAGTAAGACACCTTATCTTACTATTATTATTTTTTTTAAAACAAGTTTATTGTTTTTAACATACAAAATAAATATCATAACAATTTTATACAAGCAATTAAAATAGAAATAGTTATAACATTCAAT
This sequence comes from Protopterus annectens, assembly GCF_019279795.1. NCBI lineage: Eukaryota > Metazoa > Chordata > Ceratodontiformes > Protopteridae > Protopterus > Protopterus annectens. The sequence continues at coordinate 1,871,167,675 of NC_056729.1, read as the reverse complement.
AAAATAACCAAAGTATTTACAAAGACATCCACTACAAATCAAATCAATTGATTAAACTATAATGTCATGCTATTGAGACTAAGATTTTTTTAACAGGTTTTGTAAAGTATCCCATATAATATAAGATGTTTTTCTAGTAGTTCTTGATTTTATTGTCATCAATTCCATATGACACACTTCAGTCATAACATTTTTAAATTCATTAAATGAAGGAGGGGTATCTGAAATCCAATTTCTGGTTATTATTTTTCTAGCTACTGCTAGAATAGACCATAATAAGGGAAGTTTAACTTTTTTAACACTTTTAGGAACAGGTGTGTTAAATAATATAAGTGATTTAGAAACAATGAAATTATCTGTGAAAAGGGCCTGCAAAAAATCATTGATTAACTTCCAATATTCCTTCAATTTTATACAGTCATAAAACATATGTGCCCAATCAGCAGTTATTTCTACATTACATCTTTTACATAAGTTGTCTTTATTATTTATTTTATTCATCATTAAAGGTGTATAGAAGGATCTATGTAAAAATTTCCAAGTAAAAAGTCTCAAATTAATGGAAGAAGTAGTTTTATAAGCATATTCCAATATATATTGTTTATCTTGTTGTTTTGGTGTTTCACCATTAATGGAAATGAAATAATTCCAATAGGTATCTGAACTGTAATGAGTTTCTTCTCTGATAATTTTATGTATGTATGAGAGCTTACCTTTATCAGAAACTCTATGTTGTAAATTTAATATCAAGTAATCAATCAGTATTGGAACAGATTCTTTAGCTGTTAAAGACATTAAATCAATTTTATTAATAAGATGTTGTCTAAAAGTCTGAATTTCTAACCAACATGTTTCTCTCAAATCAAATTCTTGCTTTAAGAAGTCTAAATTTTTACTTTATTATCAGACAGCAACTGATACCAATACTTTAGATCATTCTCTGTGACTAAAAGAGTTCTTTCAGAGGTGGTTGACAAAAGCATACCTTGTGTATACATTATAGGGAATAGAATAAAATTCCATTCCTTATACTTAGGATGCATGAATATAAAATTACGATAACTGATAATAATGTTTAATGGGTAACTAACTACATATTTTGGTGTAATGGATGAAGTACAAAATTCTTTTAGTAACCATAACAAGGGGTTATTTACAATAATATTTTTATGTATTAAAGAGATTTTCATGAAGTGAATGCTAATTAGTTCCCAGTAATCTTTCCATCTTGCAACATATGGCTGATCTATTAACAAAGTAATAACTTTTATAATAGAAGAGATAGTACATAGATTAAAGTCTGGAAATGAAATGCCCCCTTGAGACCAGCTATTAGTATGTTTCTTTAATGCAATCCTAGGTCTATTAGGTGCCCATAAGAAATTTAACATTAGTGAATTCAATTTCTTAATAATTATTTTTGTAGGTGGGAGTATTATTGATTGTATTAAGTATAATATCTTAGGGAATACTATCATTTTAATAATTGTGAGTCTCTCTTCCATGGTAAAAAACATATTGTTCCAGCTATTGAAACGATTTTGTATATTAAGAAGACAGGTGCTATAATTATTATGTATAATAGATTTGATATCTTTAGTTAATATTATACCTAAGTAAGTTATCTGACCTGAGTTGGGTATATATTTGTTAAAATCATTAATGAGGACATTTTTTCGTGTGTATATTGGTAATATTTTAGTTTTTTCTTCATTGAATATTAAACCAAAGATATTTTTAAAATCCATCATTTTATCAAATAAGGACTGCATAGAAGAGTTAGATCCAGCTGATGTAATTAGAACATCATCTGCAAAAGTTGAATTTTAGATATTGTATTTTCATCTATATCAAATCCTTCTATATCAGTACTGTTTCTGATCAAATTAGCCCAAGGCTCCATTATTAAAGTAAATAATAGTGGAGAGTGGACACCCTTGTTTTGTACCTTTAAAATGGGTATTTTTGTGAGACATATGTTCCTATCTTAATGTAAGCCAATGCTCCTTTATATAGATGTTCAATTAGATTTACAAATGCATCTGAGAAGTTTGTGCACTTCAGTAAGATAAACAAGTAGTCCCAACTTACTGAATCAAATGCTGAACTTATATCGAGAATAATAAGTGTTAAATCTTTCTTTTTCCTATTTGCAAAATCAATTAACGTTAAAGTTCTCCTTATATTATCAAAAGTATTTCTATTTACAATAAAGCCTGTCTGGTCTATATCTATAATGCCTGGGATGATTGTCTTTAATCTATCAGCAAAAATACTCATAAACATTTTATAGTCAACATTAAGTAATGAAATAGGTCTATATGAAGTGCATCTGGTTGGGTCTTTATTGGGTTTTAAAATTGGTGAAATAAATGTGTATTGCCAAGATGGGGGAGTTGTTAACTCATTTTGGGCCAAAATAAAAACCTTATGTATTAATGAGTAAGTACTTTTGGGAAGAATTTTATAGATCTCTGGTATAATACCATCATTACCTGGTGCTTTGTTTGATTTAAGCTTGTTTATTTGTGTAATAACCTCTGTATATGAAATATTTGTATCCATTAGTTTAGTCTGTTGTTTATTAAGTTTTTTGTTCATGTTTGTAGTTATAAATTTTTTTTTTATCTTTAGGCTCCATGTTAATGTTATTATGATTAATTTTGTGAAAGTGATTTCTAAATTCATCTAATATTTCTGGTAAACTAGAGACATTCTTCTTTTTCCTTGGAGAGAAAATTTCTTAGATATGATTTTGTTTATTCAACCTTTTTGTTTTATTTTTAAGTCTATGTAAGTATTTGGGACTTATTGAGTAAGACAAAAACTTATATTTCTCTAATGTTATTTTAACTTTATGAGTTAAAATTTCTTTGTATTTCTCATTTAATTTATTTATTTCTTCAATGACTTTTTTGTCCATAATATTTTCTTTATTATTATGTTTGTATGAGTCTAATTTGCTTTGAATATCTAGTAATTCCTTGTCCCAAGATTTCCTTTTATTATTATACCATCTGATACTTTGTCCATATAAATACGATTTTAAAGCATCCCAAACATAAACAATGGAGACTTCAGGTGCATTGTTTAAGTCTAAAAAATGTTGCACTTCTGAAAGTATATAATCTTTATAGTCTTTTAGTTGAGTTAAGTATGCTGGTATCCTTTTGATCTGAACATTGTAAGTACTTTTTATCATAAACTCAAAGACAATTGAATTATAGGACACAAAATGATTTTAGAATTAATTAAGTCTGTAACCATCTGGTTAGAAATAAATACTCTATCTATTTTTGAATAAGTTTTATATCTGCTAGAAAAAAAAAGTGTATGGTAATGATTTTGAATCTATCTGATTATTAATATCATTCAAATGATATAAATTAACAAAATCCTTTAAATGTTTTGCATTAGATGTAATTTTCCTTTTTCCTATAGTAGTAGTATCTTTTTCATGTAGGATACAATTAAAGTCATCTGCTAAAATAATATCTCCTATAGAAAATGATATGATCTTATTGAGATGGTGTTTCACTATATTAATGCCAATTCCTGGTATCCAATATACATTGATTAATGTATATGTCTTTCCATTAATCTGTATTGTAACAATACAAAACATTCCTTTATCATCTTTATAAGACTTAATAGTTTTAGGTATGAGCATACTTTTATTCCATAAAATAGCCACTCCTCTTTTTTTTCTGAGTGTGTTCTGAACTAACCAAGACTGTATATTTATTAGTGGCTAATTTATCAATATCCTTTTTCAGGAGATGTGTTTCTTGAAGGAATACTAAGTTGGCCCTATGCAAATTAATGTATCTCATTAAACTTGCCCTTTTACATGGGTTATTCAGACCATTAATGTTTAAAGAAATTCCTTTTAGAGAAATCATTTAGCTTTTATAAACATATAACACATATAATCAGAATAACAATTAACAAAATAAATGATATTATACCTCCTCCTTTAGGTGTACCATTAATTATAGCTGTATTTATTGAAAATCTTATGGGATTTTGTATAAGCTTCACTTTTATTTGTAGTGACAATAAGTTTATAAAATGTGTTGTGGATGTCAGAACTATATACAAACAACAATAAACAGGTGAAAATAATATTAGGATTAAACATTGCACCCAGCCTGGAGTTAAGAACTCCAACTTTGAGTAGCACATACCACTCAAGTTATCCCCTATCCTAAGCAGCAGTACCTCAGCTGCCACCATATCAATTCAATACTAACTATTATTAACTAAAGTTAACCTCATTTAATTAGATTATCTAGTAAGACAAAGCTAAACAATTTATAAATCAGCTTCATATAAACAAATAAGAACATTTAGAAACAGCTCATATTACTATGTACATCTATTTTGTAAAATACACTCTTAATCAAAATAGCATTCTAATAAACTTGATAATGGGAACTGAGAAGAGAGAGAGAGAGAGAGAGAGAGAGAGAAAGGGGGCATATCTATATATTAGTTTATTAAAAGTTTGTAAAAATAAGTTCTTATGTTAATTTGGATTCAATAACTTAGGCTATAATGGTTCAGACATTACATATATTAGGGTATTCCTACTTTCTGCCATAGAAATGCAGTTAACAGTTTTAAAAACTTTAAATTACTTGCACCAAAGCTTTCTTCTCATACTTATTATTGCCAGTACATAAAATATTTATACTCATACATATGTTTACAAGTCATACTGCACAGCAATGTAAATTCCTAGTTATACATAAATCATTGTGAAGAAAGCCATCTGTATTTTATATATCTGAACTGCTGCTTTAAAATATGTCACATGACAGTTTCTTCTAAGATATAATCATAATGATACTTGTGCTTGTCAATTAGATAAGTCAAATGATTTATAACATTATGTATGTTTAAATCATAAGTATTTATATACAATAATATGTTGCAGTCATGTAAACTTTCAAAAACATGTGTATATATGTTTTACCTTCTATGCCTTCTAAAATATCTCACTTGCTTACTATGGCATACTGAATCATTTAAAATCATTATAACCTTCATATTTTATCAATTACATCTTAAATAAGTAAGTTGTTATAAAGAATAACTCACATTTAGATGTCATAAAGTTCGTTTTTCATCACAAAGTCGCATTTACAGCAGTTCTACTTCCTGGAACAGTGTTCTTCTTGAATCTGCGATGTGTCACTGTGAAATCAGGGGTCAAAGTTCAAAATGACTGCATTCAGCTTCTCTGCGTGTATTCTGAGTGTTGAAGCTTTTAAAACAACTCAAGGACACTATTCATGAGGTAACCCACATCCCAAATTGTCTCCCTTAACATTCTGGCGGGAATTTTAGTAAATACAAGTGACTGACATTCATTTAGTAATACAAATGAAACTAAACAGTGCAAAACCTTCGCAAAGTATTTTACAAGTCATTACAGTCTCTATGACAGTGAAACCAAGCCTACAGTTATTTAACATATTATACAACTTATTTTTATATGCCCCATTTCATTTTCTCATACAAATCTTATTATATAGATATATCAGTATTATAAGAAGCATATAACTGTACTTATAAGAGAGAAAGAGAGAGAGAGTAAAAAAAAAAGGAAGAGAGTAGAGAAAAAAAAGAAAGCGAGAGAGAGAAGAAAGAAAAAAGGAAGCTACAAAGAGTATCTACAAAGAAATATTACTTGCTGTTTGTATTAATGAAGTTAAACATGAAATATTATTTACAACTATTTTAGTTCCAATTATTTGCAATTATATCATGACATATTATTTGTAATCATGTATAAGCAATAAAATCATGACATAATATTTAGCAACAGTGTTTAAACAGCATATATAGTTTTAAAGAACTAATAAGTTATTTCACTTTTTCCATATTTTACATCATACTTCTCTCCTTGCCCTCCCCCACCCCTCACTAAATGCATAGTTTATAAAGAATGCCATTATTTAAAACAAGAAGAGAAAGAACATGTATCAAATTACTAACCTTAGGTCTCTTTATCACAAAGAGAAACAAGTTGATTGATAGCATGTTATTTGTTCCTCAGAGAGTTTGACTATTTATGAAACAAAAACAGTTCTTTGCACACAGAAAATATCTTTGAATAAATCTTTAAAATATTTGTGGCTTTCTGGAGATGCAGTAACTGTATTTGAAGAGATTAAGAGAGAAAAAAAATATATAGAACATGTCATTTGTTTTTTAGTCTTTTTTGCTTCTCTGAAGTCTTCCAAGAAGTTCCTGTTGCCATCCTCTTTAACGAAGGACTTGCCCATTCCATATCTTCTATTTTATCTAATATCTTATTTTTTTTAATATACAGCAAAGCAGAGTCCAAGTCTTCAAAAATTCTAGGGCCATCAGGTAAAAAGATTTTTAGTTTGGCAGGAAATAAAAGGTAAGTTTTGAACTGTGCTTTCTTAAGCTCTCTTATTAATGGCAAAAACTTTTCTTTTAGTTATTACCAAGGAAGAATAGTCATTGTCAAAACGCACAGTTGCCTCATTAATTTTAATAGGTGCTTTAGCTCATGCAGATTTTAATACCATCTCCTTGTCATAAGATGATAAAAATCTTACTATAACTGATCTAGGATACTTTGTTAGAGTTAAAATTAGATAAGGACCTATGGGCTCTTTCAATACCAAAAGAAAATGCTTCTGACAAGTCTAAAGTTTTGGGAAGCCAAGTATTTAAAAAGGAAGTAATGTTGTTACCTTCTATATTTTCTGGCAGTCCAAAAATCCTAATATTATTGCGTCTAGATCTGTTTTCCAGGTCATCAAGTTTGGATTGTAGGTGTGTGTTCTGCTTCAGCAAAAACTCAATGTTAATTTCTTCTTCCTGGATTCTGTTCTCCATATCATTAACAGTCTCTTCTATGCCTGTAATCTGAGCCTTCTGTTGTTGCAAGTCTTGATGTAACAAATCCATTTGTTTTGTAGTTTTTCTATGAAGTTATCAATTTTAGTATCCAGTTTGTCCATTTTGGTTGTTAGTTGCTGAATAGTAGATATCAGAGACTGAAGCTCTTTCTTGATGCTGGAATCCTGACTGTTTGCCTTACTGGAACTCATTTTGAACAGAGGTGATGAAAGAGAAATTTCCAAGGTGATTTCTGACAGGAAAATTATTTAAATTTTCTTTCTTTTTTAGATATTATTCAAGAAACTGATATTCCAAACGTATTTAGAAAGAAAATTATTTCATTAGTTGATTTTTAAAGTAATTATTTCCTGTCAGTGCAGTTAAGTTGGTGGAGCTGAAGAAATCTGCTGCTATCCTGTGTTCATCCTTGGCCACACTATTATTTTTAGCGTTCCTAAAATGTATAAATCTTTTACTGACCCCCCCCCCTTTGTGGTCTATAGTTGCTGCCAGGGGCTCACAAAGTGGACTCCTCAAACTTAGGCAGTATTTATGGAATACGTTTTTACACATTTTAAATGAGACCTTTGATTTTGTAAATCAAATTAAAGATTTGTTAGTGGCAGAGCATACAATTTTAGTATCTTTGGATGTAGTGCCTTTATACACTATTGTTCCCCATCATGAAATAATTGATATGGTAAAACAAGGTTTGTCAAAGTGGCAAACCACAGTTAGCATATATCTTGGTTGTCTGGTCCTACATATAATTTTGAGTAATACCTATTTTCTTTTTGGGAAGGAGATATATCATCAGACAAGTGGAGTTGCTGTGGGTGTCCTGATGGCACCAACTGTTGTTGGTTTGGTAATGGCAGTATGGGAATTTCAAGTACTTCTCACTTCCGTCCAGGTTCAGGATGTGGTACACTACAGACATTTTATTGATGATATTTTCTATTGCGAAATTCTTCAGGAGCAGAAATAGAAAAGATCTGTCATTTATTTTAAAAGATTCCTGTCATTTTGACATTTATTATGAGACACAGTAGCTATGGGTTTGAATATTCTAGACCTAGAGGTTTACAAAGCTATAACTGAAGGTAGATTGTACACTAACATTTCCTGCATGTACCCTTATTATACTATGAACAATAGTTTGAAAAGTAATTTAGTAATGAGCTCTGGGTTAATTAATCTAATAAACTGAAGATAATTTTAAGGAAAAAGAGAATCCTGAAAGTCTGGTAAGAGAGATAGTAGAACTGGTTAGGCGAAACAGAAATGATACAATTGCTCCTAACATATCTGATAGATTAAAGCTAGTTGGTAAGAAGCAAGAATACGTACAAGTTCCTTTTATTATGACCTTTTCAAGTGATTCAAAACAGATCAAGGATTTAATTTCAAGAAATTAGAAGGCTTTGATGTGTGGTGTGAAGGACAGCAATGTCATTAGGGACAATGTTTTTTCTTAACAGGAAAGGAACTTTAAATCTTATTTTGAAAGGCTGCAATGGCATCTTAGTTGACATCTAGAAGGATAAAAATACCTATATTTGTTTTAATTGTAAGCAATGCAGGCTTATGTCACAAAGTTCTTGGATTTAGAACTTGAATCAAGATTTGTTTGTGTGTACATTGGGTAGGTGCATTTGCATTTCTATACACATTGTGTGCCATTGTCCAATGCATCATGTGTGAAATGGTAGATGTATTCATTATAGATTAAGCTCAGTGTAGATTTTTGAAGGGAAGGGCTCACTTTCTAAATTTTGTAGCCTTGTTTTGAACAAATAACTGGCGTCTGTAAAGCAAGGTGTCATAGTTTACAAAGCATATCTTTATGTAGTAAAAACAATTGAGAGGACTTCCACATGTTAGTATACCACAAAAAGCTAAAGCAATTAAAAACAAGTTGTACAGTTAAGAAGATAAAAAATGGTTACTTAAAGAAGAGGCGATTAATATTGTTAAACACGTCACATGTCCAATGGAACAGCACAGTGCTCATCGCTGGCTCATTCCTGTTTGCTATCTTCTTTTCATACAATATGCAGGTGACAACAAACTGGGAAGCATTATCTCCTCTATGTTCATAACAGTACTTTAAGGGGAAAGGTCTAAACATTCCACTTATACTCTGACAGCATTCTAATGTTCTGCATAAACAACCAAAGCATCCACTCTTTAGGAGAAATGCTTTGAACTCTGTTTATAAAATTAATGTTGTATAACCAAAGCAGATATTGACATGGGGACCAACACAGAAGTCTTAATGTCTCTGCTTTGATTAGAATATCAACACAATGGTCAACATCAACCCCCTTTTCCTGTTTTCTACATGGGGTTACAGTGTCTTGTCAACTGCTGCTATCACTCTTGATTCAATGCCTCACTCCTACCTTATTTAACAGCCATTTCTGTCACAGCTCTTCTCTCACACAATCCTTCATTCTCTTTGCTGGATGCCATTTAATAGGTTCATAGGTTGGTACTAGGCTATCGGCCCTAGAGGCGTTTATATCATGTTATCGAAAGATGAAAATAGCGAATGCTATTTCATCGGCCCCAAACATGTAAACATGAAAATATTGAATATTCGAAACAGTGAATTTTTTCCCATGGAAAAAATTCACTGCTCCGAAACATATACACACAACACAAGCACATCAAACAAACAGCAACCACACACATACATTTAAATTCCTACATCTAACACTACACTAAACTAAACATACACTACTATCTAGCCTCTTACCATAACCCAAACCCTAACCCTAAGGTCCGTCACTATCGCACACTCACCTAACCCGCGCCCTAACCCTAACTCACTTAAACCGCCCCTAACCCTAAATTCTGTCACAATTGCACACATGCATAAACCATGCCCTAACCCTAACTCACTTAACCTGCCCCTAACCCAAATGTACAAACAATCGCACACTTACCTGAACCCAACCCGTAACTTTCCACCACAGTGCTAAGAATAGCAAAGCCACAGAAATGGTCAACCAAATTCTTTCCCAAGGAAAGAATTCACTGTTTTGCAGCTTCACTATTCTTAGCATTCGCTGAATAGTGTTCGATATCAGAACATTCGAAGTTTGAATACTTCGATGTTCTGATATAGACCCACCCTAGGGCCTATACAAGCCTAGCCATAACAATTCCCTGACTATTTCTTCCCACAATATGTGCTTCCTCTTGCCTTCCTTTTCTCTGTCTCAAATCTTCTTCACCAGATTGTCTTCTGCTTTGATATCCTCATTTCTTTGTCTATCCCACAGTGTCCATTCAACCGCCCACCAAAGGCACTTAATTTGCATCACCTCTAGCTTCCTCAACTGTTCTGCATTTAAAGGCCAAGTTTCTGTACTATAGAGTAGTACTGGTCTCAGTTTTGTGCATGTTTTTAACTTCTTTGGCATTCTTCTATTATATAATACCATTGACACTCTGTGCATTGAACATATTGGTGAGGAGGTTATTTTCCATACCTTATCTGATATTAAGTTTAACATTAGTATAATCTAGAGACATAACTATGCACTTTACTGTTCTGTCTATTACTGATATTGCAATGTGTAGAGTGTGCTGCAGCATTTTGTATTCGGCTAACAAAACACCATGTAAAAGTTTAAACCATTCTAAGAAAACGTTCTGCAGAATGTTTAAATCCTTCTCACAAATGAAACAATGAGGCAACAATACAGACAGGTTAATGAACTCTCACTGTGCTCCTGTTCACATATCCTTCTGATGAGACATTAAACCAAGATCCCATCTGCTAGAGGCAGGTCAGGTGGATGTAAAAGTTCCCACGGCACCTGTTGGTAAGAGCTTAGAATTTCCCCAATGACCTGGCCAAATGTCTCCTACTAGTTTAAATACCATCTCAGGTCTCCCCAGAAAAGAGACTATATCGTTGTGAGACCAACCGTGGTACCAAAGGATAAGTAAAAAATAAATAGAGTATCTTTCTTTGGGTGATCTGTGTAGGATCCATTTTTTCTCCAAATCCATGTTTGGAACTTCTGGGTTAGATCACCTTTGAGTAAAATTAAATACAAACTATGGGAAAAGGGAGATTTGTTTCTAATTTTATAAAACTTCCAGTGAAACTGTTGTCATCTCTGTCTACTTTAACAATAATTACCACATCATTTTTTGAACAATAGAAAATGCAGACACAAGGTTACATCATTCAGATATCAAGAATATAAAGTAGATTGAAAGCTTGAGATTCAAATCAAAGAATACCTAAGGAACTGCACCATTTGGTTAAGCTTTTCCCCCCAAAATGTTTCTTTTGTACTACAACAAAAACATAACTACATATATTTATATTCCTATATCGTTAAGTAATTTGCACCTAAGATTCAAACGCTGAATTATTTTAAAACATCTAATTTAGTTATATGTTTGTAATAATTATTTTAATTAAAGCCAATATTTAAAATATCGATATTTACCATGTGAGGTCATAGCTATAAATTGCATTTTCTTTTGGTATACAACAGTGGCTAAATTAACAAACTTACTAAGATATGGTAGGAATTCATTTTTCTAGTTCATAGTAATTAACATTCTTGCTGTTACTAATAGTGTTTTGGAATGTATACTCACTTTACTGAGATATGAACAAGGAACTCCATGTTTTTTTTACTGTTTAGTTAACAAATAAAACCCTGGGCCAGCCGCGGTGGTGCAGCGATTAGTGTGTTGCCGCCTCACAGCAAGAGGATTTCTGCTTTGATCCTTGGCTAGGGTGCCTTCTGTGCGGAGTCTGTATGTCCTCCCTGTGGTCGCATGGGTTTCCTCCGGGTACTCCGGTTTCCTCCCACATCCCAAAGACATGAAGTAGCTGGATTGGACACTCTCAATTGGCCCTAGGCATGAGTGTGTGCATGTGTGTGCCTTCTGTGGAAGGTCGGGCGCCAGGCTGGCAACTCAATACTGTAAAACTCCATTGCCAATCATGAGCAGACAGATGATCTGCTGTGATGACCCCTAACCGGGAAAAGCCGAAAGAAGAAGAAAGAAAGAAGTTAACAACTAAAACCCTAAGACATTCAGTTATTTAAGACATAACATTACATAATAGTCAAAACATTTTATGAACACAGCATACGTTCTTGCTTTTGATGCTAAAATGTAAAGTTCTTAACTAATTACCTGTGATTCATTTTAATTACAAAGATGTCAGTTTATTGTTTCTTACCCTCAGACCTCATTAATACTGGTCTGGCCCAAACAGCTCTATGTCCACATCTGGTCTAGCAGCATCCTGCTATGTTGCGGACTTAAAGTGTTTCCTCAGCTGGGCTGGTCATGGATCTTGAGTGCATCCTGGGAGCTTGGCTGTATATGTTTCTGTCCATAATTGTTATTTTTTTTTTTTTTTTTTTTTTTTTTTTTTTTTTATGTACCACCCACTTCCCCCTTCATTGTCTCACAGCCTCACTGGTTGCATCCAAGATCAACTCCCCTGGACCATGCCTCCTCTTAAGGAGCATGTCCAGCAAATGCCCTTCCCCCTTGGATGACATGTCCATCCCCACCTGCCAGTCTGTCAGTTGCCCCAGCCACTAACTAAACCTGGGTTGGCTGGCCCATAATTAGGGCTTTATCCTTTAGCCCTACTTCAGTTTAATGTTGATAAAGCAGATATTTTAATATTTAACACTAAATTTAGTATGTAACTCATATAAATGTTAATTCAAAATTGCAGAGTAAACTTATTGATGAGGCAGAGACTAAAGCTCTCACTTGTTAATGAGCTGCTTCCAGTACCAAAGGTACAAGGTTTGAAACTTTGCACCTTCATTTTCCTACTATTATTTTTTTGAAAGTCTTTTAGGACAATCAGGGATTTGGCCTAGACTATTTAATGGTCATCTGGACTGAATCTCTAACAACTACCTATGAACCTTTCTATAATACTATTTCACTTAGTTGGGGAGTGCAGTAGGTGATAATTAGGATAAAAATGTTCCTAAAGTTCATTTCTTAGTTGGAATTGCATTCTATGCACAGTCTATATGTCCTCCCATAATCATGTGGATTTTTACCTAGTCCTATGGCTTACTCCTATATCTCAAAGATATCAGAGGTATTTTGCCATTCTTCCACTTTGCCCGTAAGTGTGTACCCTATGTGGTAGTGACTGAGTGTGTGAATCCTGCAATGTCCCATTCAAGTTTAGTTCCTCTGATACTGACACTGAATGCTGGGATGGGCTCTGGCTGTGCAGTGACCATGAACTGTATTGAGTGACTATAAAAGAATGAAAGGAACGTAGGAGCTAATGGACATAGATACCTTAATAGGCCAATAATCATGGGGACTGTAATGGACATAGATACCTTAATAGGCCAATAATCATGGGGACTGTAATGGACATAGATACCTTAATAGGCCAATAATCATGGGGACTGTAATGGACATAGATACCTTAATAGGCCAATAATCATGGGGACTGTAATGGACATAGATACCTTAATAGGCCAATAATCATGGGGACTGTAATGGACATAGATACTTTAATAGGCCAATAATCATGGGGACTGTAATGGACATAGATACCTTAATAGGCCAATAATCATGGGGACTGTAATGGACATAGATACCTTAATAGGCCAATAATCATGGGGACTGTAATGGACAGAGATACCTTAATAGGCCAATAATCATGGGGACTGTAATGGACATAGATACCTTAATAGGCCAATAATCATGGGGACTGTAATGGACAGAGATACCTTAATAGGCCAATAATCATGGGGACTGTAATGGACATAGATACCTTAATAGGCCAATAATCATGGGGACTGTAATGGACATAGATACCTTAATAGGCCAATAATCATGGGGACTGTAATGGACATAGATACCTTAATAGGCCAATAATCATGGGAACTGTAATGGACATAGATACCTTAATAGGCCAATAATCATGGGGACTGTAATGGACATAGATACCTTAATAGGTCAATAATCATGGGGACTGTAATGGACATAGATACCTTAATAGGCCAATAATCATGGGGACTGTAATGGACATAGATACCTTAATAGGCCAATAATCATGGGGACTGTAATGGACATAGATACCTTAATAGGCCAATAATCATGGGGACTGTAATGGACATAGATACCTTAATAGGCCAATAATCATGGGGACTGTAAGAACTGTTTCAGCTTTTTCATTGGTTCAGGGGTCAGTTTGAGCTTTTTCATTCATTCTTTCTATTAGCTGCTTTGTTCTCATGTTATATTTAAGATCCATATTTGCGCAACTTGGCGCTTGTCTTTAAAGGGCTCCAGATAGTTAGGCGACCAACCTCTGCTCATCTCTTCATAACAACCAGCCGAGAGAACTGTGAATGCTAAGTTCATTTTTTGCTACTGCACAAACTGCTGCTTTTGTCTAATTTTAAGAAAACCTCTGTTTTGCTGTGTTGTTGCCTATTTAATTTAAGAAACAAAGTATTTCTGCTTATTTAATTTTTGCTTTTTATTTTGTGTTCCATTGCACTTCTTTGGCTGTAGTATAGATTTGATTCAGAACATCTGAATCCAGTTCTGCATGGGACTGAACACTAAAAATCAGGACATCTTCCTTTGGAAAAGCCCCCCTTTACCCTCATCACAGGAGCATACAGTGAGACTATCTAATTAAAGGTTTACTGGTTCAGAGCTCTGTTTGAGCTTTTTCATTGGTTTAGTGCTCAGTTTGAGCTTTTTCATTGGTTTCCTTGTATTAGCTGTTTTGTTCTTGTTTGTGTGTAGTGCACCAGTGCAGACTGCCACATAGGTGTGGTTACCATCGGTGGTTATAGATGTAAACATCTTGCTTGTTAAACTTCCCTTAACACAGTATTAGTGCTCCTTCAGAGGTTTCTTGCAGTCCTGCTCCACTGTCAGGTGGAACAGTAGGTATTGCCCCTGAGGTACCATCACAAGTCCCACCCACAAACCCCTCCTTATTTAGACCTCTTCTCCTGTCCATCTACCTTACCTGGTCCTCTCTGTCTTCTTCCTGTTCTTGCCACAGTGATTCACCTTGCACTATGGATGGACAATTTCCCACAGTTTCTCCAGCCAGCTTGGTCGACATGGGCATCCTGAGGAAGTATAGCAATTGCCTCATGTACACAGACAACCCTCTTATTCTAGTTCACACAAATTCAATATATGAGAGCTGAATCTTTATTAAGAACCTAGAATCCATGCTGTCCCACACACCAGTCAGTATGTCTGACACTGAGCAGGTTATCAGCATGCACACCTCACCTCCTTCACCACCCAAACCAACAGCACAATTACCTACATTTGCAGAGATCCTCATCAGAAATCTACCTAAATCAGAGACCTCCCAGACACAAGCACTCTTCACATAATAAATTCTCTGCTAAACACAGTATGCATAATAGCTCAAACACCAGTGTCTTAGCAGACAAGTTCCTAAGGCAAACCACAAAACCAAATGTCTTAGTCTTGGCGACCCCATTATGAGACACACAGATGCCCCACTCACCATTTTGAATATGTAAATCAGTACAGTTAGCTGTCTGTCAGGTGCCAGGGTCCTCCACATCACTCATGCACTCAAGTCTCTCAAAAGCAGGTACTTTTATGACTCTGTAATAGTCCATATTGGTGTGAATGACCTAAGACATACCTCACCAGACTATATGAAGAGAGACATGATTGAGCTCTCTGATTATGTGTCCCAGGCAGGTATGTCCCTAGCCTTAAGCAGTATTTTACCTTCACCTAGCATGATGCCTCAATACAAACAAAATATGATTGACATCAATAATTGGCTTAGTTTCTGGTGTCATTCTAAGGGGATCCAGTACTTGTCAGCCTGGGATGACATGATTGACAGATCACAATGCTTTACTAGAAATGGCCTTAATCTGTCACCTCTGGGATTTCAGCTACTGGCTAAGGATCTTACCTATTTTGTCTTTTTTAGGCAGTGTCACAAGGCCAAAACTCCCAACGTAATAAGACCATTTAAAAACAAACTCAAGATTATGCTGCTCACTGCTAGGAATCTAAATCTGAATCTGCACTCACTGGAAGCAGCCCTTACTTTAAAAGATGCCAACATCTGTGCAGTCATGGAGACCTGTTTTAAGGCTCTGGAAAGCAGCCCAGCCTTACTTTGTTACAATTCCTTCCACATATTCAGACCTCAAACTGAATGAAGGTGTGAGAACTAAGGAAGGCAGCGTATCAATATTCATAAAAGACAAATACCCCTCTAGCGTTTATATCACGTTATCGAAACATGAAAATAGTGAACGCTATTTCATTGGCCCCAAAGCATCTAAACATGAAAATATTGAACATTCAGAACAGTGAATTTTTTCCCATGGAAAAAATTTGCTGCTCCAAAACACATACACACAACACAAGCACATCAAACAAACAGCAACCACACACATACACTTAAATTCCTACATCTAATGCTACACTAAACTAAACATACAGTACTATCTACCCACTTACCTTAACCCAAACTCTAACCCTAAGGTCCGTCACTACTGCACACTCACCTAACCTACACCCTAACCCTAACTCACTTAAACTGCCCCTAACCCTAAAGTCTGTCACTATCGCACACATGCCTAACCCGCGCCCTAATCCTAACTCACTTAACCCACCCCTAACCCTAACTAACAAATAATCGCACACTTACCTGAACCCAACCCGTAACTTTCCACCACAGCGCTAAGAATAGCGAAGCCACAGAAATGGCCAACTGAATTCTTTCCCAAGGAAAGAATTCACTGTTCTGCAGCTTCGCTATTCTTAGCGTTCGCTGAATAGTGTTCGATATCAGAATATCCAAAGTTTTAATACTTCGATGTTCTGATATAGACCCCTCTCTCAACTGGTTAAATAGAGTGACTCCCATGAATTACTCCAAGTGCAATTAACTGCTGGTAAGACACCTCTTCAAATCATTACAGCTATAGGACCCCCTCCATGAACCAGGACACCCACTCAGCCTACCTGGATCTACTTGCGTTCATCAAGAAGCAACCAAACACCCTGGTTTTGGGTGACTTTAATTATCCCTCCATTGACTAAGTTAATTATACATGTACTAATACTTTCACCCAAAGGTTCCTGGACTTCATTAACTCCAGTGCCCTGGACCAGCTAGTTGACCCCCCCCCACAAGGGGTTCAAATATTCTAGATCTGGTTCTCACCAACATGGGGGATTGTTGTACCACCCCAAGTGTGCTGCCCTCTCTGGTGAGGTCTGATGACAAATCAGTCTCGTTGGAGGTAACAATAACACCAGAACCCACCCCCCCACCCCCAGCAGCAACTAGACTAAAAAACTTCTCCAAGGGAAATTACGACCTCTTATGTCACAACATCCCAGGCTGCATTCTTAATGGATTAAAACAGGAATTAGTGACACCGCTGGGTGCCTTGTTCAACCACAGCTTTAGCATGGGTTTAGTCCCTACTGAATGGAGAGCAGCATCGTCATCCCTTTGCATAAAGGGGGTGCATTCACAGACCCCAGGAACTATAGACTCATAAGCCTAACCAGCCTTATCTGCAAGGATATGGAGTATATCATCATGGACCTTATCAACAAAGATATAGGTAATCTACAAATACTTGAGCCTACCCAGTTTGGCTTTGTCTAAGAGATCATGTCTGTTAAACTTGTTGGACTTCTTCAAGACAGTCACCAAAGCACTAGACAAAGGTAAAACTGACCATACACCTGGAGTTAGCCAAGGCCTTTGACACCATACCCCACTCAGGCTTTATTGATAAACTCACCCAGCTGGCTATCAACCCATATATTGTTAGATGGGTTGCAAACTGGCTCACCAATAGAACTCATACAGTCAAAATAGGAGACTGTACCTTGTCCAGCAGACCAGTAACCAGTGGTGTACCACAGGGGTCTATTCTGCCCCCTACTGGTTCAGAATATACTTTGCTGAAATACAGGCAAAAAAAAAGGTCTGTGGTTGACGAAGTTTGCCAATGACTGCCAACTAGGAGTGGTTATTTTGTCCTCTAACAAGCGAAAATATCCTGCAAGAAGGAATTAGACTGACTAAAGATTGGCGCCAAATTCATGGACTTAAACTCAATGCAAAAAAATGCATCATCATCCCCTTCATTAAGGACGATGGTCCTGCAAACTGCTCCATAGATAGCAATACCTTAATCACGCAGTCATTGGTGAGAGACCTAGGCACGAAAGTTGATTTTTCATAGGTTCATAGGTTCATAGGTTCATACTAGGCTATCTGCCCTAGGGCATTTATAAGCCTAGCCAGAATGTGTTTGGCTTTCGCCACCCATTTTAAATTTATTTTGCTATGCCCTTTTCCGAGGTTAGTATACTGTGCCTCTGTCTAACAGTGACACAGAAGTGATACCCGGGGTAATCCTACGATCTCCCATCCACTCATCAAGATTCCTCTTGAAGAGAGTCAATGACAGACTCTGCCTAACCTGGACTTGGATTTTATTCCAGAGTGAAGGGAGCCTCTGGGTTATGAATCTGTCCCTCCAGCATGTCCTATTTATTTCAGTGCTGAGGTTCAAGTCTCTCGAGCACGTAGCTCGATGGGATTTGGATTTTCTGAGGTGCCCTTGTAACCTTACCTTTGATCACCATGTCTCCACAATAATAAGAAGGGCATTCTATACTGCTCACCTCATAAGTAAGGGCATTGTCTCCAGGAAAAAAGGATGTTAGAACCCCCTATACTCTTCCCTCATCAGGCCTATAATAGAGTATAATGCTCCCTTTTATTATGTACCTCTCCAAGTACCTGCAGCAACTGGAAAGACTGCAGAGGTTTCTTACAAAGAAAATTCAGGGTCTCCAGCACATGTCATATGAAGACAGACTGAAATCACTGTCTCTTTACTCTGTGTCATAAAGACTGCTCAGAGGTGACCTGTGCCTTGCCTACAAATCAATATCCAACCCTGCCTTAATGGAAATTCTACACATTTGTAAGTCAAACGGTACATGTTTCACATGCTCAAGGGATCTTAACCTGGTATGTGACATCAACAGAACTTGCTGCAGGGACAGATTTGTATAGCAGAGGTTACTTCATCTCTGGAACAGACTTCCAATCCACATTATGCAGAGTCCCTCATTGACCCTATTTAAGTGTAATTTGGATAACTGGATGGGAAACTAAATTCTCCCTGGGGGTTTCATCTGTGTCCCTCTTAGATAGGGGTAATGGGTGCTGATTTCATGTCTATTCATAACAGACACTTTTTGGAACAAGGGTTAACTTGGCTAGGCTTGTAAGGGCCCTAGGGCCATTAGCCTAATAATTTCCTATGAATGTATTAAAGTAGGTAAGTATAGGTTTATAGATAAGTACTGGGCTAGCCAATTCCTCTTAGTCAGAGTCAAACCCCACACCTGTTGTCTTTGAGATAAACACCTTAACCATTATACCAAACGCAAAGTGATACTGTTACTGTGCCTTGTATATTTGCTTGTGTACACTGAGTTCCATAATAAAGGCATGCACAGAGCCAGTAGTTTTGAGAACAAATAAGAGGACCAATAAGATTTGGTCTTTCATGGGTCAAAAGACAAGGCAAAAAGTCACCTCAGTGGGGCAGAAAGGCTACTGAGTTAAAGGAGAAGTACGTAAATCTGTTGGGGCAACTGAAGGATTTAAGGTCTTTAATGTTATTCTTTAGAAATCTTTGGGGCCTTTAAAGCTGAGGAATATGCTTGGAACAAATCAATACTTCTAAATTGTAATAAACTATTGACAGATATCCAAAGACATTTTTCAAAAATGGGAAACATTTTAATGACTAGGATGCAGAGGGTAACAACTGCAATGATGATACTTACAAATCATATCTGTTACAGACTATGTGAGCACCCCTTTGTCCCCCCCATCAGTAAATCAGGACATCCCCATTACTTGCCCTTTCCCCTTATCTCTAGGGGACAGGTCATCACTGCCCTGTCAAAGGCAAAAATTACAGCCTCCATGGGACCTGATAATATCCCAGGCTGCATTCTACATGAACTTGCAGCACCATTAGGCACCCTATTCAACCAAAGCCTGAGTACTGGCTTTGTCCCACCTGAATGGAGGACAGCCACTGTCATCCCTTTACACAAAAGTGGAGTATTCACCAATCTGGGAAATTATACACCCATCAGCCTGACTAGCCTGATCTGCAAGGCTATGGAATGGATAATCATGGATGTCATTAACTGAGACATTGGCAACCTCCAAACACTCAACCCCATACAGTTTGGCTTTGTCAAGGGGAGGTCATGTCTATTAAATCTGGTCGACTTCTTTGAGACAGTCACCAAAGCCATGCATGAGGGGAAGACTTAGTTAACAGAGGATGCTAGTGCTCTCGGAACTCAGAAGCGTAGGATCTCTATCGGGCTGCTGTTTCCCAACGCCAGCCCACTGCATTGAAAGGTTCACTATGTTAGAGAACTGCTGTGCTACTAATAAATTATTTGGCAGCAGCCTCAAAGTCATTGTCAACAGCCAAGGCTTTTTTTCTACAAGCGAGTAAGGTTAATACCTTAGTCTATTACTCGGCTGTAATTTAAAGACTGTAATCTGTTTTACCTTTCCTGGCAACCAGAAGCACTAGCTAGTATCGCCTAGGTCCCCATAGCTACTGTACAAAATAGTGTATATTTTGTTTTTTTAACAAACTAGAATCTAGTGTGAAATCTAAACTCATAGAAGTTAAATATAGTTGTAAGTATACACTTACAACCGCAAGACCTTACCCTGGTAAGCTGTGTGCTTGGTCTTACATTAACAGCACATACTGATTGGCTCTGTAATAGCCCAGTCGGGTTGGAGACCACGTGGTTGCAATTCTTCCTTTTGCAAGACCTGGTAGCCTAGCAACCACTAGCCCAGAACTGAGGTTAGAAAATCCCTTAGAATGGTGCCATTTTCAACGTAGTTAACAGAGGACGCTAGTGCTCTCGGAACTCGGAAGCATAGGTAAGGTGTATTCTACTAGCCCAAAATATATGTATTTTGTGTGCTATTTGACCATTTGTAGTGTTACAAAGTGTGTGACTGAATGCTTCAGAAACTGACTGTCTCACGAACAAACATCTGTTGTCTGCTGTTTGCAATTAGAGTTCAGTTAAATGTTTGGAATGGAACTTTATTACTGAACATAGAGTGAGTCTAAATGCCTGGAGTTTACTGCATTTCCTGATGTTATTGGTAGGTAAATAACGCACCAGGGATATACATTACTCCTACTGTATGCTGTAACTTTTTTTTAAGATATAAAGACAGGGGTTTCTTTTACCATACTACTATATACACATTTAATAGAATAGAAACAAATGTACTATCCATACTATCCGTAGCACTAGTAAAGTTAAGCTGTAGGTACAGAAGGTATTATTGCTGTATGGACAGAATGATTTTATATAATACCTAATGCCAAGCAGATGGAATGTTTTAGCAAGTTTTTGTATCTATAGTGAACTATCTTTGTGAAGAGACAAGATTGAACTGGTTATAGCTGCACTTCCTGTGAATAGTTAAGCTATGTTTTGCACACTATGATAGGAGTTTGCCAGCACATAGCAGGTTATAATTCTATACTGGGCCTATCTTATCCTTCTATTAACCTCACTTTCCCTTTGCCTCCTAGGATCTCTATGCGGCTGCTGTTTCCCATCCCCAGCCCACCCCATTGAAAGGTTTGCTAAGTTAGAGGACTGTTGCGCTACTAATAAATTATTTGGCAGCAGCACCAAAGTCATTCTCAACAGCTAAGGCTTTTTTCTACAAGCGAGCAAGGTTAATACCTTAGTCTATTACTCGGCTGTAATTTAAAGACTGTAATCTGCTTTACCTTGCCCGGGAACCAGAAGCACTAGCTAGTATTGCCTAAGTCCCCATAGCTAGTGTACAAAATAGTGTATAGTTTTTTTTTTTTTTTTTTTTTTTTTATGAACTAAAATCTAGTGTGAAGTCTAAAGTCATATAAGTTAAATATAGTTGTAAATATACACTTACAACCACAAGACCTTACCCTGGTAAGCTGTGTGCTTGTTCTTACATGAACAGCACATACTGATTGGGTCTGTAATAGCCCGGTCAGGTTGTGCTCCACTCCGTTCGCCTTACTACCACTCGGCTCACTCTGCTCCCTTACCCTACCCTCAATTTCCACCCACCCTCACATCATCCAAATATATTTGTGCTCCTTGTCACCTGATCACCTCCCTCCACCAATTACTCCTACTAACTACTGGCCACACTCAAAGGAAATTGCCCAAACTTTTGTAATCCTTTCATTACAACCATACCTCAAACCTATTCTCAATCTTAAGGCTCTACACCATCTATTTCCAGCTATACCCTAAGGCTCTACACCATCCATTTCCTGCTATAACCTAACATGTTTCTTTCACTGTCTTTCTTCCTACTTTCACTCTCTTTCTTAATCTATATTACATCCATACACACATTCAACCCCATAGACAGGACCTCCTACCATACAACACACTTTAACACCTACTAACACACATACATTAAGTTTACTATCTGTCCAACTTTATTTAAGGACAACATAAGAATATATACTAATAAGACCCACCTTCCAAATCCTTACTATACAAAAACCACTTATATAGTCTTTACAAGTATAGCACACACTATTAAGCATATAATAATTCTCAGCACAATACTTCTGATATCAGGAGATATACACCCAAACCCAGGACTCTGTCCCAGTACCCTAGTAAATAGAACTCAGTCAGACCTACTGATCATAAATACCAATGCCAGAAGTATCTCAAACAAACTCCCAGACCTACATGCACTCATTTCTCACCATTTCCCAGATATTCTTACTATCTCAGAAACCTGGCTTAAACCCTCTATCACAAACAATGAAATTCTCCCACCAGGATACAATATTCTAAGGTTGGACAGAACAAGCAGTAAGGAGGTGGAGCTGCCATTTTCTTCAAAAACTCACTCAACCTCCAGCCACTTCAAACCCCTATACCCATATTTCAGAAAGCAGAAATCTTAGGTGCTACTCTGTCTGTGAACAATGAAAAACAAATTAACATTCTATGTAGCTATATCCCTCCTGGAAATAACGCTCATACTATAGAAGAAATTCTCCAGTGGCTCAGTCAAAACCTTCCACATGAAACAATTGTACTAGGAGATCTAAACACTACCGGGTTAGTCTGTAACTCCACTAACCCCTCCATTCCAATAAATCTCTATGGATTTGCCCAGTTAATCCATGAACCCACTAGAATTGACAAAATATCCCAAAGACAGTCTTTTATTGACCGGACATTAGTGAACTACCCCAAATATAACTATCACACAGGACTTCTACGAGATGGACTAAGCGACCGTCACACTACTTTTCTCCTTAGGAAACATACCAATATCCTAAAGCCCATAACCTATAGACAAGTCAGGGTTGACAAAAACTTAAACCCACAGGATCTAAATGACACTTTAAAACAATGCAACTGGGAGCCACTTAGAACCTTAGACCTAGACCAGGCAGTTAATTATTTCAACAAAACATCCACCAGTGTTCTAAATGCAATTGCCCCAATCAGAAAAAGTTAGAGCCAAAGCAAACTATGCTCCATGGCTGAGCAGAGATGCAAGAGCCTTATTAAAAACCCGAGACAAAGCCTGGAAACAATGGAAAAAAGACAACTCCAACCAAAGTAAACAAAACTATAAACAACTTAGGAACTTAGCCAAGAAACAAACAAAACTAGACAAACAAAACGACTTTCTCGGTTTACAAAACAAACACTCAAAAAAACCCACAAAATACTGGCACACCTTAAACTCATTGCTAAGACCAGGTAAAACTACCATCCCCACCCCTAAATCCCCCAATAACGAAAATAGCAATATCGCTTCCCAACTAAAGCATCACTTCATAAACCCAATTCACAAACTAACCACCCAGTTCACCAAACACAATGACCTACCCACTACTACTAAAAATAGCTCTCCATGTAACTCAGCTAATCTCCCAAATAACTTACCACCCTTTACCCTCTCACCTGTTCCAACTAGCAAAATTAAGAAACTCGTCTGTAAACTAAAACCTACAACTCTTGCAGCCGATGGAATACCTGCAAACTTTTTGAAAATAGCAGCTGACTCCTTATCTTACCCCATCTCAATCCTTATCAACTGGTCAAT
This sequence comes from Protopterus annectens, assembly GCF_019279795.1. Lineage (NCBI taxonomy): Eukaryota > Metazoa > Chordata > Ceratodontiformes > Protopteridae > Protopterus > Protopterus annectens. The sequence continues at coordinate 1,871,143,536 of NC_056729.1, read as the reverse complement.
CAAAGAAGCCTATGTTCCCCATATTTAGAAAATCTCATACATCATACCACTACATAAAGGTGGAAACTCATATGAATTTTCCAACTACCAGCCAATAGCCATACTCTCTCCCTTATACAAGCTCTTAGAGAAATGAGAAATGTATTCATTCCCAGGTTATGCAGTTCTTAACCTCACATAATCTTCTTTCCGTCACTCAACATGGCTTCTGCCCTCACATTAGCACAACTACTGCTCTTCTGTCTTTCATAAATGAAGTTAACCAGCTCAGAAACAATAATAACTTTGTATCTGCTATCTTCCTTGACCTTTCTAAAGCTTTTGACATGGTTTCACGTCCCCTGCTACTTGATGCCCTCTCTGCCCTATCCTTTGACTCCCCTACCATCTCTTGGTTCAAAAGCTATCAGATAGACAGCAAGCTGTCCAATGGCAAGCTGAGCTATCACCCCCTCCCCCCTATCTATACAGGTGTACCTCAGGGGTCAATACTTGGTCCACTATTGTTCTCTATTTACACAAATAACCTACGTACCGTCTCCAAACAAGCCACATTAATACAGTATGCAGATGACGCAACAATTATCTGTGCATCCCCATCTCTTAGCACCCTTAACAAACTGGCCCAAGACTCCTTCTCTTCCATAGAAGGCTGGATCACTGACAGCCAATTGATTCTCAACCCTAATAAAACAAAACTTCTCTTGTTTGCCCCCAATAAATCCAGGTCCACTTCCCTAACCTTCTCACTCACATCTAGAAATGTCACAGTCATCTCTCCTACTACACACACAAAACTTCTAGGAGTTCAGATTGATAAAATTCTGTACTTTGATATTCACATAGCTCAAACTATCCAGAAGGTCCACAAAAAATGGGTACTCTTTATAGACACAAGAATTTTCTCACTGACAAAGCAAGAATCACCCTAGCCCAAACCCATCTCTTATCCACACTATTGTATGCTGCACCCATAGAAAAACATATTGGAAAAACAGACCTCGACAAATTTGAGGGATGTTACAACAGAATTGCTAAATTTGCAAACAATTCCCCATTCAAAACCCACAACTGCAAAGTACTCACTGACCTTCAATGGCTTGAATTCCCACAACTACTTAGCTACATACAGTTTACATGTGCTTTTAACATCCTAAACAACCCAAACAAGACTCCATCACTAAAACAACTACTAACCCATTACTCTTCCAATTGTCCTCTTTCATCTTCTAATAAACCTCTCCTAAATATCACTACAGCCAACAATACTGACGGCAAATCCCTATACTCCCACAAAATAGCCAAATACTGGAATACTCTCCCCTCTAGAATAACCACAACTACCACAAACTCCCACTTCAAATCACTACTCAAAGCACATCTTAGAAAAACCTGGATCTGATCATGTATCACCTAACTACCCACCTCTTATCCACTGGCACTCCTCTCTAGGTTTCTGTAATGTAGCCAATTCTCTGTCATGTAAAGCAGATTGAAAAGATGTTTCATACTATGCTAGCTTTGTTTAATAATTTTACTATTTTTTGCTCATTGTATTATATAAATTGTAATATGTAGCTATTAGCAACAATTGTTCTCTTTGCACTTGTATTTGCAACTCTGGAGCTTTTCTCCCCGGGCCTCCACTGAAAATGGACCTGTTCCAGTTGGACTATCCCAGTTAACAAATGTAAAATAAAATAAAATAAAATAATAAGACAGTGTAGACCACCTACCTTGACATGGCCAAAGTGTTTGACACTATTCCTCACTTGGGCATAGTAGATAACTCTCAACTAGGCATCAATCCATATGTTACCAGATGGGTAGCAAACTGGCTCATTGATACAATCCACCTAATCAAAAGAGGGGAAGCCACCTCAAGCAGTAGACCCGTAATGAGCAGCATACCCCAGGGATCAGTTTTATGGCCTCTGTTATTTGGGATGTCCTTCTGTGAGGTGTAGGCCAAAACCAGTGGGCTACAGCTGACCAAGTTTGCAGATGGCTGCAAGCTGGATGGGGTCATCAGTTCCCAAGTGATGTGGACGTCCTGCAAGAGAGTCTCACACAAACAAATGACTGGTACCAGAATCATGGCCTCAAGCTGAATGCCAGAAAAATGCATCATCATCCCCTTTGGGGAGAGTGATGTCCCCACATATTATCACAGTCGTGAGATATTTGGACACCCAGGTTGATAGCAACTTGACTTTTGATCACCATGTTTCTTCCATTGTATGGAAAGCTTTCTACATGGCTCATCTCATAAGTAAGGGTATCTCATCCAGGGACAAGGAGGTCATATCATCCCTGTATTCTTCCCTTATAAGGCCAATTATTGAGTACAATGCCACCTTTGGCATGTACCTCGCAAAGCACTTGCAGCAGCTGGGGAGACCACAGAGGTTCCCTACCTGAAGAATCCAGGGCCTCAAACATCTAAACTACACAGGTAGGCTAAAAGCCCTGTCCCTCTACTCAGTTTCATACAGACTCCTCAGAAGTGACCTCTGTCTGGCATACAAAGCAATCTCAGACCCTGCCTTGGTGGCACTGCTGCATATCTGCAAGTTAAGCTCCACTCGAGTAACCCACATGCACAACCTCAACCTGGTCTGTGACATCAATAGGACTTGTTGGTGGGACAAATTTGTGTCCCAGAGACTCCCCCATCTGTGGAATGCACTCCCTCTCCATGTCATAACATACTAAAGTTTTTGTAAAAACTTTACATTCTTCCACTATAACTATGTGTGTGTGTGTGTGTGTGTGTGTGTATATATATATATATATATATATATATATATATATATATATATAAAACAGAATGATATGATGACTTGAATAAATGTTAAATTAAAACAGTGGCAATGATAGAGACACTATGGTACAACATTGGCATATATACAGAAAATGTTTGCATGGAACATTTGCTTGCATGGGTAGTATCATAGCTATTCCAAGTGTTAATTGTTTCTTCAGAATATGTGATTTCCCTTTTGGAAGATTTTTTTTTTTTTTTTGCAAGGAATGTGGCCTTTATCATTGTGATATATATTTTAATGCCCTTCCATTTTAGAAATGTGCCTGTATGGCTTGGAAATGTTGTATAGAATGCCTATATTCCATCTAGGTTATCTTTGGAAATGTTATCATCTCTTATCATTATTGATGACATTATTAAAAGTAGGGTCTTTATGACCCATATTTCTGAACTGCCCTGTCTTGCAACCATTTTCAAACGGTTAAATAGGAATACCAAACCTATTCTGTCTGATGCAGGAATGCTTTAATTTAGTATTCCTTACCAACTCACTTATCGAGTAAGTATCGTTCAGATTTACAAAAGCTTTTGATTACACTTTTATTTGCAAATTAAAAAAAGCATAACATTGCTGATGGCTCATCATATTAAGCAATGAACTTAGATTTGAATAACATAGCGAAGATACATACATACATAAAAATATTTCAGGCACAGGCAATAATGCCCTTCAAACCTGTCAATATACCAAAACAGTTAGTCACATAATAAGTGTCCAGGTTGTTCTTAAAATATATAAACTAGTGCTTTTTTAATGCAATTTGATAGTCTATTCCATGCATCAGCTGCTGTCTTAGAGAACCAATTAATACACCTCTTATTCCTATATAATCTTCTTCATAGGTTGTCTGATTATTTTTTACTATGTTTTGCTAACTTTAAATACTTCAAGAGGCATTTGTCTCTCTGTGTCCTGTATACCTGAATAAGGTCTCCTCTTAAATGACTGTATGAGACACTGTACAAGTTCAGATATTTCAGTCTTTCATTATAACTTAAATTTTCGCATCCATGGATGGCCTTGGTATATTTCAGCTGTACGTTCCAATTTATTCATTCTTGTTTTTGTATACGGTTTCCATATTTTTATTCCATACTCCAGCTGGGTGGATTTTTTCTAGCTTTTATAAGTCTTTTTATGAAACCTATTGTTCTATAACTGTCATTAACCAATTGGTTGAGATGATTAGAAAAAAACTAACAGCTGGATCTATCCATTTACCAAAGTCCTTAAATAAATCTACAGCTTCAGTCACTATAGCACATGTAATCCGCTTACCCATTTTTAAGTCATCTACACACAGACTATAGAGCACCTCAGATGAAAAAAATAGATCTGAAATATGCAACCTAAACAAGTATGGGTCATGAACAGAACCCTGTGGGGCACCCAAACTGTAATCTAGAATTTCACCTCTCCAGTTGCAGCTGCTGTATGATACCTGCCATGTCCTATTTGTAGGCCATGCAGTTATCCATCTTATCAAGATTACATCAATACCTAGCTGGTCTAATTTATTGATCAGTGTTTTGTGTATAACACTTTCGAATGCTGAAGTTAAGTGTATATACATTACATCACAGCAGATGTTTTTCAATTATAGCTGTCATTTTATTGTTATAGAACATCATATTATAGGTGGTTATAAATCTATTTTCAACATATGCACAAGCATGTTGATATATGATTTCAAGTCCCTACCTTTCTAAATATGACAGTAATTTATCCAGAATAACTGTCTTCATTTTCCACAACATGAAAATAAATGTTTGGGTCTGGGTCAGTACTATTCCCTTTCTTTTAAATATAAGCTTAACAAGTGCATGTCTCCGAACTTAAGGAATCTTCCCGGGCTTAAATTACATAAATGATCTAGGGTTGGCATAACGGTTAAAGTGTTTACCTTACCCGTTGTGAAGACAAACTGCTTTGCATCACATTTTCTTAAATATATCTATAGTTCGTTTTGTCTGAAAATAAATTTTAGAATCTAAACACAGTTTATCGGTTTGTATGTCTTTTCTTCCACCACATCTTATATATCTATAAAATGGTTTTCTGTTATGCTGACTATCTTTATTTACATTTTCTTTGAGTTGTTCTTGATCTCGTCTCATACTCTGTTTAATTTGTCTCTCTAGCGTGTTTATTTCAGTTTTCAAAGTTATGAATTGACCTCTTTTTCAGTTCTTATATTTTTTGTTTCTTATCTTAATTAAGTATCTTGTTCATATGGAAATATATAATCTTAACCTTCTGTGCCTAGATCCTGATGTTAGATATATTTATACATTTATTTATTTAACATTTGTTAACCAGGAAAGTCCAACATGGAAAAAAGCCAACTTCCAGCAGAGGCCCAGAGAGAAACGCTCCAGATGCATATCTTTGCAACATGGGAGGAAACCCACACGAATGCAGGGAGGACATGCAGACTCCACACAGAATGCACTCCAGCCCAGAATCAAACCAGACAACCTCTTGCTGTGAGGCGAAAAAGCTATCACTGCACCAGTGTGCCATCTGCATAAATTGTTTGTATTTAAACAATTTCTCTTTTAGAACTAGCCATATTTCTTTTGCATTTTTCACTGAACACATCACTTGAATTAGTTTTAAGAAGTGACTGTTTTGCTTCCTTGTAGTCTGTTATCATTTTTTGCACATTGGTTTAGATTCAGTTTGGCAGAATTAAATCTTAATAACCTTTGTAACCCCGTAATCACTGTACATAGTGCTAAAACTTGATGTGAAGTAACAATCATTTTCTTAGGAACAGAAATAACATCTAATATCCTCCATTCCCTGATAGGCTTTTTAAAATCTGAAGCATTTTTTTTCCCTAAACATATGAAGTAAATAAATTCCTTACTAATGTTGTTGAATCAATATTATTATAGACTGTTTCTGGTCAGTTTAAGTCCCCAGACACTATTATTTTTCCCTTCTGTGTTTCATGTGAAAAATTTATGAATTCATGTAGGTCATCACTTAACTTTTGTGGTTTATACACTCCAACAATTATTATATATTCTTGCATTGTCTTTACTGTCACAGTTATAAAATCTACAGTACTGTGTTATCATTGAAATTGTAATAATCATATCTCATAACAATCTTTAATCTGTATCCTAACAGCTACACCTGATTTTTTGTTAGACTGTCTGTCACAATTAAAACATTTATACCCTAAAAGAACTGGTCACCAGTTCCAGTTAACACCTGCACAAACTATGTTGTCTAAGAGGGCTGTACATTTCCTAACAGTCGGACAGTCTTTACAGATGAGATCACTTGTGCCAAAATAAATGAAAGCAGCTCCATACTTTCTTACGTTAAGGCTTTCTTATAGGTTCATAGGTGTTTCCTAGGCTAATGACCACAAAGGCCTTTTTAAGCCTAGTCATGCATCCCAAATCTCTAACAGTTCTGATACCCTTGATAAGTGTAAGCAGGGGTTTGGGAGCTGAAACATTTACAAGCAGACCTTTCTTACATTCTGTATTTTTGTTCTTTTCAAGTATAATACTACTTAAGGTTTGTTATCTTCTCTGTAAATATAAGCGTAATTTCCTCTAACAACTGAGTCTGACCGGATCTGAAGAATCCCCACCTTCTAATTCAGTAATATCTGCTCCATCAGTTCTTAAAAAAAGAAAAAAAATCTTCATTACCTTTAGTCTTATTAATCCCACTGTTTTCATTGTATATTACATTTGCTGGCATATAATTCTCATCCAGCTGGCTTTGTACTTCCACTGCTTGAACCATGTTATCAACACAGTCTTTCTTCTCTTTTTTCTTCTAATGTTTTTCAGTCCTTTCCAGTTCAGTTTTCATTTCTTCCTTGTCACATGCCCTTGCCTTTTTGTTGTACCTTCTGTGTTGGAAAAATGATGCCCTCATGACCAAACCACACCAACCGTGCGTAAATCTAGCATTACCCACACCCAAACGTGGGTTATTGGTATTATACAATGGCATTATTTAAGAAAAGAAATATTTATTTACGCAGTACATCAGAGCTGTGTAGAGGAAGCACCGGAGAAAGGAAGATCTGAATGTTTTCTAACTGAACAATGATATCATTAAGCAATAACCCAAGTCTAGGTGTGGATAATGCTAGATTTACCCATGGTTGGTGTGGTTTGGTCACCAGGGTGAAGCCCGAGTGACCAAACAAAGACAACTGTGGGTAAATCCAGCATTACCTACACCCAGACGTGGGTTATTGCTATTATACAATGACATTATTTAAGAAAAAAATACTTACTTTTCTTAAATAATGCCTTTGTATAATATCTGCGTGGTGCCCTTCTGCAGTTTTCCACTATCCTGGGGCTTTTTATGGTGTACTGCGCATGCGTATGCTTACGCAGCACATCAGAGCTGTGTAGAGGAAGCAACGCAGAAAGGAAGATCTCTGTTGCTTTTTTATAGCTGTCTCACTATGTTAAATGAGTTTAACATAGCGAGATATCTTTAAAAACAAATGAATGGAGAAAGGAAGCTCTCTGTTGCTTTTCTTTAAGATATCTCACTATGTTAAACGTATAACATAGCAAGATTACAGCAACGGAGATCTTCCGTTCTCTGTTGCTACCTAACACAAACAAAAAAAATCGGTACTTACGTATTATCGCAACCACATTTTTGCGATAATACCGCTTTCTTTGCCTTGGGTAATTTAAACCTGAAATGTATGCAGAATCACGCAGGCAATGTTACCTTTAAAAAAAACTTTGTTTAGGTAGGAATAGCAGTGTAATATTTGAAAAAGTAAGATTTGTTTGAAGCCATTCCCAAAATCATGTCACTCGTACTACATTTTCAAGTCCTGTTATGTGTTAGGCACGTTCCAAACAGTAAACAGGCGACTGAACAATCCACAAGTATGCTGCCATAAAACATCCACTAAAAAGTCCAACAACAGTAAGTAGTATCCACAAGGATAACACCATCTGAATCCAAAAAATAAACCATTACTGTCAATGACTCCAAAGAAATTATTATCGGACTGCCACATAACAGAACAGCGTCATTGTACAAGTACTTTATAAAGTGTGCACATACATATTGGCTTACTTATTCTCCTTAACTTCAGTTCTATTCAACATTTTGCAACAATAAATCCAACAATTTACCAAAAAAGATTTGCAGGTCTCTGTGCCTTATTCTCTGAAGAAAGTATTGCACACTTATAAGTAATCCATGTTGCAGAACAGCAGAAGTTCACCCAAACATTTCCCAGGTGTCCACCTTTCATTTTCTGCATCACGACAGCAGTGTGACCAAATTTACAGTACGTAGTTTCACTTCTCCTTCTCCACGTTGATTTACCTTACGAAATGTAAGGACAAACTAAGTCATACCCATTGAAAACATCAAATTCCACCTTAACACAACTCCCACTATCCGTTTTTAGGCAAACAAACGTATTACCGCAACCGCGAAAATCTGGTTGCGATAATACGTAAGTACCAAAAAATCAAGACTTATGCTAATGGGAAAAGGTCGGGCGACCGGAGCTTTTTCCATTAGTATATGTCGGATTTACAACGGGCACGCTGGTTAGGCTGGCCAATCAGCATGCATGTTTTGGAATACTAATCGGCAGTCATTGTATAATTCCCTATAATCTGTGAGTGACATAACAAAGCAGCTTTCTTTTTAGTATGCATTCTATTTGTATTATAGCTATTAATCAAGTTATTTTTCTTCCTTGTTATTTGTTGTGAACTTCTTCCTTCCTTCCTTTTTTTTTATTTTCTTGTGCATAATCTGAATCCCCAGATTGCTCAATTCTTGCACCCAGAATTCCAAAGCTGTCACTGGAAATATAATTTTTAATTGGGATGAGAGATTTTTATTAAGAATGGTCACTTCCTTTCCTAGTGTTGTGCTTGTACTTTGGCTAATGCTGTTTATGTCATCAGCCCAGTCATTAATACGTGTAACAACAGTTTTCAATGCTGTGCCAATTGCACAGGTGAATTATCATCGGTAAGTTTAGATTTACTAATGTGTGTGCCTTCTGTGAAAGGTTGGGTGGCGGGCTGGCAACTCGACACTGTAAAACTCCACTGCCAATCATGAGTGGACAGGTGATCGGCTGTGGCGACCCCTAACCGGGAAAAGCCAAAAGAAGAAGTCTAGATTTACTAATAATGATAAGCAAATCATTCAACTTTTGACATGAGGAACACAGATCACCAGTGTCATAGGGCTGCCTTTAAATATACATAACATTTAGTGCACTGTATAAGATATCTGTGCTGTATAAAATGATTAATGGCATACTCGTTTAAGGAATCCATTTTCATCTATAAAGACTAAATAATTCTAAAAGAAAGGAATGTGCAAGCAATAATATCAACAGGGTGTGTGTCTTGAAGTATATAAAGCTCATCCAGAGGTGTTTTGAGGCCCAGCACTGCAGGCTTATGGTCAGAAAGAATGAACAGAATCAAGGTGGTTGTCTGGTTTCCTTCATAGTGTCTAGGAACACTATTCCAAGCCTAAAGGATGTATCCAGCTGATATATACATATATATATATATATATATATATATATATATATATATATATATATATATATATATATATATATATAATGTGCACTATAATATGTGTATTGGATCATGCACCTGTACATTGGAGTTA